>NC_143254.1:110772795-111072795 GCF_984573655.1 Nuphar pumila | reverse complement strand
CATCTTATATTTTTTTGTATTGTCTCCGCATTGTCTCATCAACTCTTTTACATCCAGAAGTCCCATGTCTTGATATCTTCAACAAATAACCCTTAACTCGTATAAGACCCAACAAAACTTACTTTACAAAGATTATACCGAAATCTCACATTTCCATCACCCCTCCAACTTTTTCAAGTCTCTCCACATGTGCCCATAGTGGCCCATCATCACATAATACAATTGGAGAACGAGAACCAACACTACCACTACCGGCGACACTAGCGTTCGGCCTTTGCGACAATGAAGGGAGGAGGAGAAGCAAGAAGAAGAGAGCCCGCCGTTGCCGTAGGAAGAGGAGACCGGTGTCATTGCTGCTGCAATTGGAAGAGGAGTGGGGACGGGAGGTGGAGGGGGGGTATGCAATTGTGCCCTAACCCCCCCTAAAAAAACACGATTTTCATTTTTTTTACTTGGACCGAAATGGTCTCGGTCATAGTTGACCGAGTCCATTTTTGGACATTTTTAACCTTGGGTGTGGGTTGACTGCACCCAGTGCGACTGATTCTTATGGTAGCCGCACCCGCACCCGCACTCGTGTCGCATCGACGTGGGTGTAGTGACCCTTATGAAGAGTTTGTTAAAATACTGTGTATATATTCATACCTGACTGATATACGTATATTTAAGCAATATACGTATATCAAGGGTATTTTGGTCATTTTATAAAATGTATTTTAGTACTGTTCATTAAGGATTGAAAAGTCTTTTTTATTTTTGTTTATTTAATGTGTACAGTCAATATGACTGTTGGAGGACAGTCCAGCTAGTCGTTGGACTACCTCTCTTAGACCCCTTGTATTCCTATTCTTTTCTAAAGCATTTGATGAAGTCTTAATACAATATTTTTTATTATGCTCTTGTGAGCCTTGTGCTTTTGTGATATTGTGGATTTCATATTTTTGTGTATCTCTTTTATGAGATTGTTATCGGTCCATTAGAGACCATATTATATTTGTGCTCTAGTGTAGCCTTTTGTTAGCATTGTATTTGTGCTCTCTTGTTTGGTTACATGGTATCAGAGCTTGGCTCTTGAAGTAGTGAAAGATATCTTGGGATTATCCTTGTGGTGGTGCTCTTCAACCTTTAGTTCTCATCCATTCCGTCTACACAAGAATTCTTCATTATCGGCGAAAGAGATTCCACCTCCGTCATTTTCTATATGCTAAACGAAAACAATTATTTGATGTGGGCAACCGCTATAGACAATCACATCAAAGGTAAAAAGCTATGGGGTTTTGTTAGTGAAACTATTAATGAACCCCAACTCAAATTGACAAGAGAAGGAGATCAAGTTAAAGCTTTATCCGAAGAAGAAAAAGAGAAAACTTTGCAAGAATATCAAAACAAGTTGGAGGATTGGAAAGATATCAATATTCAAATTCCCTCATGGTTCATAAATACCATGGAGTTTAAAATTGCTACCAACATCATCAAATTTAAAAAGCGTGTGCACCTTCATCCAAAAAGATATGGCTAGGCTATATTATCTTCAAGACAAAGTACGTAATACCAAACAAGGAAATAAAAATGTAAGAGACTTTTATGGTATTTTATCTCCTAGTTGGGATGAACTAGTCATGTAGAACCAAAATGGAAAGGTTTGGCTGAGAAGATCACAAGTAGAAAGAATTTTTTTTTCTCTTTTCTTTATGGTCTTCGACCAAAATTTGAGCAAGTTAGGTCTTCTTTGCTTCATAAGGCTTCGACTCCTATAAGTGAGTCCCTTGCTCAAATTTACCAAGAAGAAACAAGACTTAGAATGCACAAGTCTAATAATGAGGTTCTTGCCATATCAAGACCCAAAATTTTTGTAAAAACATATAAACCACCTCACTTTGAAAGAAAATTCAATGAAGAAGGATATAATGGAGGATGATACAAATGAGGACACAAAGGTAAAATCATTTGTCATCATTGTAAGGAATCCGGGCATATAAGACCAGATTGTCCAAAGTTCAAGAAAGTGGCCGCCATAAGTGAAGAACCTCAAGAATAAAAAAAGAGGGCAACTTCAATGATTTGATAATTACCCAAATAGCAGAGGCCGTCTTACAAATTCTTAAAGTCACTCCTACATCCGGCGCTACCATCTCCTCCGGGTAAGTCTTCTTGGATTTTGGATTCGGGTGCCTCTTTTCACATGACTCAAAATGAGTCTCTATTATCCGATTGCACTAATTCATATTTTTCATGCGTATCAACCACATACTTCTTTAAAAGTTAAAAGTATAAGAAACTTCAACAATATTTCACAAAACTTCTTTGTTCCAAATGTGAGGGTTATTCTTGTTAAAAATTGTAATCTCATATATAAATATCCCATAATATGTAATCTTTTTTTTTTCAGTTTAGTTACAGTAGCATAGGTTAGTTAGATTTTTTACTTTTAGTTTATTTTTCAATTTTGGACAGAGCATAGACCTTTTGCTTTTTGACTAAGTCAAAAAGCAAAAGCTATTATTTTTCAGTTTTGGACATAGCATAGACCTTTTGCTTTTTGACTTACTCAAAAAGCAAAAGCTATAGAGAATCACTGGACACTCCAACGACTCTATTTAGAGCCATTGGAGTGTCCAACGACTCTCCCTTGCCATCTCATTTCATGTATAAATATGGGGTGTTACTGTGAAAGTATCTTCAATAAGATAGTAGAGTCAAGATCACAATATTCTTGATGACAAACACGTGCACATAAGCACAACAAGAACACGTAGAACACTTGTGCACAAAAGCACAATACAAAAACACTCAAACGCTCAAAGGCATTCAAATGAACATTAAAATCTCATAGAAATCACTATTGGGCTTTGACCCAAAGCCTTGCATTTACAAAGGGGGAAAGCCCCTATATATACACATATGATGGCCTGGGGGGAGCAACATATAGCTCTTGGAGCTCAACAGTCACAATTGTGACCGTTGGAAGGGCCCAACAACTATATGGTTGGGCCCCTAAGGTTTGGTCAAAAGTAAAAAAAAAAGACAAAAATACAAGGAATAAAAAATGTAAAAATTTACATACATATTCATAATGTGAATATGCACAAAATTAGGAAATACCTAAACTACCCCTACAACTAATAAATGAGGAAATGCATATTTTATATATATAAAAAGTAAATACTTGTACACATATATATATAATATGTATATGTAGTACCTTATATATATATATAAAATCTATATTGGATTACATGTTCTGAGTGGACTGGGGCCAGACTATCGTGTTCTGACGACGACTTTATTGTGTCTCCCAGAGATTCTAAAGTTTGAAGACCTTCGTGAAAAGCTGTTACAATATGAAATGAATCTGAAAGGATCTTCTGAGAACACTCATGGGTATTCAAGAACCCAAGATGTGCTGGCCACAGGGATGACTTATGGTAAAGGTCGAGGAAACTTCTTTCGAGGAAAGGGAGGACAAGGAAGAAATAATTTTGGGGGTCGTGGTATACTTCCTACGCCCAATATACAAGGACAAAGGCCCATTCCCACCTGCTTTTTATGTAATAAGAAAGGACATGTTAAAGCAAATTGTTGGTTCAATCCTCAAAACAAGGAAAAAGCTCCACAAGCAGAGGCTAGGAAGGATGGAGAAGTAAAAGAGTTGTTGCTGGCAACCTTGGCAGGGTTGAACATGAAGCAAACTGATAAAGGCACTTGGTACGTCGACTCCGGAGCAGCGACTCATGTCACGGGTGATGCGGGTAAACTCTTGAATCTCACTCCTTATGTTGGTAAGAATAACATAGTCACGGGAGATGGCTCACATCACTCCATCTCACATATTGAAAATGCTATTATACCCATGTCCAAGTCCTCTCTTAATCTTTCAAATGTTATTCATGCTCCTAATATTCAGAAGAACATTGTTTCTGTCTCAAAAATTGTTGATGATGTTAATGCCTCAGTTGAATTTACTCCCTCTTCTGTTTATGTTAAGGATCTTCACACGAGAAAGACATTCACTGAGCGAAAAAGATGAGGGAATATATACGTCTTTCAAGAAGATCCTTCCTCCATTCATTATACCTGTTCATCCTTGAAGCCTCACCAACACCAATTTTTTGCTCCTTCTGAGTTTGTGTTTGCCATTTCTGAATGTAATAAGACAATACTTTGGCATAGTCGTTTGGGTCATTGTGGTCATCATTTTATTGAAAAGCTTGTCTCAAATAATCTCATTCCTAAGTCCAGTCTGAGTTCAGAAGACATTGATATAAAATGTTCTAGTTGTCATTTATGTAAGAGTCATGTCTTGCCATTCAATTCCATTAATAAGAGAGCTTCAAGGCCCTTTGAGGTCATATGTTCTGATGTCTGGGGTCCTGCTCCAATTATTTCTCTTTCTGGCAGCAAATATTACCTCATTTTTGTTGATAGTTACTCACGCTATACTTGGATATTTTTCATGAAGCACAAATCAGAAGTTTGTGGATTGTTTCAAAATTTTCATTCCTTTGTTCAAAACCACTTCTCAACCAACATCCTCAATTTCTAATGTGAAGGAGGAGGTGAATTCTCCTCTAGTGACTTTGTTAATTTCCTTCAACATAATGGGATAAAGAGAAGAGTGTCTTGCCCACATACACCTCAACAAAATGGGATTGCTGAGAGGAAGCATCGACATATTGTTGAAAGTGCAATGAGCATGATGCACAAGAGCAATCTTTCTGTAGCTCTATGGACTGAAGCTTTTCACTCCACGGTTCATGTGATAAATCGACTACCCATGACCATCTTAGAAAATAAGTCACCTTATTTTTCTCTATTTGGTGTTCAACCCGATTATCATGAACTACGTGTGTTTGGGTCTATTTGTTATGTTCACATTGACAGCTCATTGAGACATAAGTTTCAAGACAAAGCCTTAAAGTGTAGGTTTGTGGGATATGCTGAAGACTACAAAGGATATAGATGCTATGATCCATTGAGCCAACACATCAAAATATCGCGAAATGTAGTTTTTGACGAAATGAATTTTGATAATCAGCCAACTAATTCAAGTCTTCATGTTGTTAACTCAAGTCCCAGTGTCGAGGTATACTATTCATGGTTAAATTCAGGACTCTTCTCCAATGCTAAGGAAGACTGCCCAACAGACTGTAGTGAGAAGGAGATATATGAAGAATCAACAAATGCAGCTCAAACAGAAGAGAGAGCCATACAAAACCTGGAGCCAATAAGGTATAAGGGTGTTATATACACCCGGCGTGAGAAAGAGCCTTCATCCATTCCTTGTACAGATACGGGTACTTCTGATCCTGCTCCACAGACACTGGATATCAGAAGATCCTCACGGACTCGACATCCACTTGACAGATGGATAAGCTATAAAAATTTTTCATAGGATTTTCAGCTATTCTTGACATCCATAAATAAAGAGGATGAGCCTCTCATGTTCTATCAAGCTGCAAGTTCTGTGGGTCGAGGCGATGAATGAAGAAATGGAAGCCTTACATGAATGTGGGACATGGGAGATTGTGCCTAGACCAGTAAATAGAAATGTCGTTGGGTCAAAATGGGTATACAAGATAAAGTATAAACCAGATGGGAGCATTGAAAGGTATAAAGCTAGACTTGTAGCCAAGGGATTTACTCAAGAACAAGGACAAGACTTCAATGAAACCTTCAGCCCTGTTGTTAAGATGGGAACGATTCGTATTGTGTTGAGTCTAGCCATTGAACATGGATGGACATTGAGCCAGTTAGATGTAAAAAATGCATTTTTACATGGGGATTTAAAAGAGGAAGTCTATATGGAACAACCCACTAGGTATGCAGAACGAGACATCAAGCAGTATGTATGCAAGCTAAAAAGGGCACTCTATGGATTGAAACAAGCTTCTCGTTCTTGGTTCGAGAGTTTTTCGCTAGAGATACAAAGGCACAACTTCTCTTGGTCTTTTCTGGATCATTCGTTATTCATTTACAATGTGTTGAATATAGGTGGTTTTTAAGTTAAGTCCTTTTATATTAGAGTTTTTTTTGGATAACCTATAAATATGCATTTTGTAGCTTGAGCAGTTAATTTATCACGGTCAGGGCCAAATTTGTGTACAAAACAAACACATCCAAATATTTTGGGCGAGGAGAAGAGTGGGGTATTGGGTTTTAGGATATGTAATGGAATTAGATCACCCACAGAAGACGAAGGCATGCGGTTGATCAGATAACAAGCAGTGGTAATCGCATCACCCCAGTATAACGCATGAACATTGGATTGAATCATAATGGTCCTGGCAACATCAAGCAGGTGCCGATGTTTTCGCTTAGCCACCCCATTTTGTTGAGATGAATAGGCACAGGAAGTTTGGGGTTGGATGCCATGATCTTGGTAAAATTGTAACAAACTTTTTGATTTAAACTCGAGAGCATTATCAGTGCGAACAATCTTGACAATAGATTCAAACTGAGTTTTTATTTCAAGAATTAAGGATTTGATAATACTTGGAACTTCAGATCGTTCCTTTATTAAAAACACCCATGACAACTTAGAGAAATCATCAACAATAACAAGATAGTAACGACACTGAGTCCTAGTAGGAATCTTACTAGGACCCCATACATCTGCATGAAGAAGTTCAAAAACTTTATTACTAGACTGACTCTGACTTGAAGGGAACGAACTTCGATGATGCTTTCCCAACTGACATGCTTCACACTGAAATGATGTGGTGGAAGGAATTTGAGGAAAGACCGAACGAAGCTTTGATAATGAAGGATGACCAAGACGACGATGCCACTGAACCAGGCTGAATGAGTGTTCCACTGCAGCATGAACATTACCCATTGGATGATGTAGGTAGTAAACTCTATTTTCTTCATAGCCTCCACCAATCTTCTTCCCCGTCAGCAAATCCTGAAAATGACAACCCATCGGATCAAATATTACTCTACAGTTTTGTTCTTTTATAAGACAACTAACAAAGAGTAAACTTTGAGGAAAGTTTGGAGCATGAAGAACATTTTTCAACTGTAATGAGGAGGATATAGAAATATTTCCCTGACCAACAACCGAGGAGGAACTTCCATCGGCTAATGAGACTCCTCGATGGGCATTAATATCCTTTATATCTGAAAAAACACTTGAATTCCCACATAAATGTCTGGATGCACCAGAGTCAATAATCCACTTACTGTCAGTCAGATGAAGATGATTTCCGGTTGAATAGGCAACACCAGCTACAGGAGGGGTGAAACTCAAAGGACGAAGAGCTATTAGCTCATCATATTCAACACGACTGAGAGTGATACTACTGTCACTTGCGGAGATATTTTCCTGTACCTTTGTTGCCTCGTGAGTAGTAACATTTGCTTTAGGAGCATATGACTTTGATGAAGAGGAGGTTGGTCGGCCATGCTTATCCCAGCAACGATCTTCTAAATGTCCAGATTTTCCACAGAATGTACATTGAAACTTTCCTCTGCCTCCAATACCTCGTCCACGATCTCGTCCTCTGATATTCTGAAGATTTCCACGCCCATAACCAGATGAGACAACTAGAGCAGATGACTGAGTCACAGGCTGAGATTGTGGAAGAGAAACCGCAAGTCTACTCAGACGATTGTATGCATCAACAAGAGTAGGAACATCTGATTCAGTCAGCATTTGGACTTTTGCAACAGAGAATTCTGACGATAAGCCTGTAAGAAACCGAGCAACCATAGTTTGTTCTTGATGATCCTTCTGCTTCGAACAACAGAGAGGCTTGTGAGCATTGAGCCTTTCAAACACAACTTTTACTGATGCATAGTACTGGGCCAAGGTCTGATCCCCCTGCTGTAAATTATATATCTCCTGTTCGACTTGCAGGATACGACTCACATTAGTCTCTTGTGAATACGTATCACGAAGATTGTCTCACATCTGTTTGGCTGTATTATAGTAAATTAAACCATCTGCAATATGGGTTTCGACACTATTCATGATCCATGACATAACAATGTCATTATCTTCATCCCAAGTAACGTATTTTCTCACCTTTTCATTGGGTTCATCTTCCAACAAAATATGTTTTCTACGATGTCTAGACACCAACATCATAAACGTTCTGGACCACCTGGCATAGTTAGTTTCATTCAACCTTACAGAAGAGCCGTACGAGAAGGGATTGGCAAAAGCCTTATACTCTTCAATATGCTCAATTTTGGAATCACATTTCGAAGCTTCACCCATACTGAATATTTAATTCTATTTCAGCCAAAACAAATCAAATTTACCCACTTGAATAGCAGGTTTTATAAGCCCAACAACCACAACAGATATACAATCTTGACAGGCTTCAAGCAACACATACGATAGCGTATGTGACGATCACGCATCAGCCAGAACCGACGACCAGCATCTCCAGCATCTATACTCAACACAAAATCTCTCGACAATAATAAAAAATTTCACATAAGCATGATATTTTCCAACACAACAGATATTTTCCAACACAACAAAGAAACAATCTTGCTGTTTCCACGACAGAACTTCTGAGAAAAAAAATTTCAAGACAGCATGTCTGATACCAAAACTAATATGCGTCTTTCACAGCAAAGAAAAACATCACAACAGCAGACAAACATCACGACAGCATGAAAATATACCCAGCAGGAATCACGGTATCACGAGATGCTGAAATCACGGCAGCAGTTGTTGAAACCATATTGGCTTATGCTGGAAATCACGACCGCTAAAAACAGGATGCCAAAAAAAATCACGACAGAGACACGATAAACAAATCACAGCAGCAACACATCTCTATCCCAAATAGCGTAAACAAATCCCAGCCGTAGCACATCTCGATCACAAATAGCCACATGGAAAGACATCTGTTATCGGCTGCCACACCCAGAAATCACGGCAGATGGAACTCAAGAGAAAAGGGGTACGACTGCCGAACACACTCCCACGATGCTCCTTAGATCTGATAACAGATCTGGACCAGATCTGTCATCAAATCTCACAAAAAAATTAATACACACCTGGTTCCAATATAATTTTTTGTTGGTGTAGATCGATTGCAGAGGAGATCACGATCTATCACGTTCCTGAGATCGTTGGCTTTGATACCATGTTCGAGAATGACAGAGATGCACCGAACCCTAGGAGGAGAGAGAAAGAGAGAGAGAGAGAGAGAGAGAGAGAGAGAGAGAGAGAGAGAGAGAGAGAGAGAGAGGGACAACTGTAGAAAATAAAACTCGTTAACTCTTCTTAGGGCTTCTCTCTATTGTTAAATAGAGAGAGGCAAAAAGGAATAATTACATCTAAGCCCAATATAAAAACATAATTTCAAAAAAACCTCTAATATAAAAGGACTTAACTTAAAAACCACCTATATTCAACACAATGAACGAGATGTTACTACTTTTCTATTGATATATGTAGATGATATCATCATCACAGGGAACTGCAAAGGTCACATTGAGGAAGTAAAGAAGTTGTTAAATCAGAGATTCAAAATGAAAGACTTAGGGGAGCTGCGATATTTCCTTGGAGTGGAAGTTGATAAAAGATGTGATACACTCACACTTACTCAACATAAATACACGTTGGACATTCTGAGCAGGGCCGGTATGAAAGATTGTAAGCCGTCAGCAACTCCAAGTGTCATCCATCAGAAATTGAGTTCTAAAGAAGGGGATATATATGGAGATCCTACTAAGTATCGTAGCATAGTTGGGATGCTGCAATACCTGACCTTCACTAGACCTGATATAGTATATTCGGTTAATCAAGTGTCTCAGTTTATGCATGAACCCCATACATCGCATATGGAGGCAGTCAAACGAATACTTCGTTATCTGAAGGGTATAGTTGGCGATGGACTGGTATACAAGAAAAGTGAATTAGATCCATGCGGCGGTCATGAGATCATTATTTATGTTGTTGCTGATTGGGCGGGTGATCCAGATGAACGACGATCAGTATCTAGTTATTGCAGCTTCATTGGCTCGAACATGGTGTCTTGGAGCAGTAGAAAACAAAAGGTCGTTGCTAGGTCGAGCACTGAGGCTGAATACAGATCAATGGCTGCTGCCACTGCTGAGGCTACATGGATAAGACATCTCCTAACAGAAATGGGAGAACAGATTGCTCGGTCACTGCTACTGTGTGACAATTAAAGTGCCATCAATATGTCTTTCAATCTCATTCATCATAGTCGAGCAAAGCATATTGAGATAGATCAACATTTTGTTAGAAAGAAAGTTGAAGAAAAAGAGATTGAGCCCATGTTTGTGCGAACTGAAAAACAAGTTGCTGACATTTTTACCGAAGGGCTGACAAATGACAGATTTTGGTTTCTGAAAGGCAAGTTGTTCATGGTCCAGGACCATGCACAACTTGATGGAGGCTGAAAAGAAGTCATCAGTTTTGGACCAAACTTATATATATGCAGGACCCGATCCGATCCATGTTCCAGATCGGGTCAAGATCCAATTATACAATGTAAATTAAGATGTCATTAGAGGGTACTTTCGTACCCTAGATTTGTATATTGTATATATGTTTAATAGAATGAAAGACGCGACTCTTGGACGTCTTTTCCCTGCACATCTTTCTCTCCTTTTGGCTCTTTTCTTTTTCCTGCACAGGCACAGGTGAACATGAAACGTGAAGACCTCCCCTTTTAAGACCTATCTCAAGATCATTATTATTGTGTGACAATCAAAGTGCGATAAATATTTCTTTTAATCCCATTCATCACAGTCGTACTAAACATATCGAGATAGATCAACATTTTGTTAGGCAAAAGGTTGAAGAGAAAGAAATTGAGCCATACTATATTCGCACTGAAGATCAAGTGGCTGATATGTTTACAAAGGGACTGACCAAATATTTTTTTTGGTTCTTAAAAAGCAAGTTGTCCATGATTCAAGATCATGCACAACTTGAGGGAGGCTGTTAAAGATGGCGTGTTATGGTTCTGGATTTACATCTGGTCCAGATCCATACTTTAGTTTCTAATTTGCACATGTGCATATACTTGTATTTTGTATTTATAATCAGGGACATTATTGTCCATAGTATTTTTGTAAAACAGTGTATATAAACATAGTTTCTCTAGGTCACGATATTGACCTATTCTGTGCAGCAACCTCCTGTCTTTCTCTTCCTCTTTCTCTGCTGAAGGTTGACGTGGCTGGAAATACAAAGTCTTACACCCCCCTTCTCTCTCTTTTGTGGTTATAAATAGTGTTTTTTCCCCCTTTGTATGCACTTTTGTGCTTGTGTATTGTCCCTTGGTGGACTTATAGTTGTGCTTAAGCACATTATATTTTGTATTTCTGCTGGTTTCATTACAACTGCTATATGACATATCTTTCTCATACCGCACAGGGCAACCATGTTTCTTTGCATTTTTTTTCTGGGTCATGGATTATAGTCTTAGGGGCTACTGATCATATGGTTGCAGAGACTCTCACAATATGCCTCATCCTTGCCTAGTTATACTGTAAAACTTGCTAATGGATCTACCACTCCTATGCTTGGAAAGGGGAGTGCGAGGGCACTTTGGTTCCCCTTTTGTGTTCTATATTCCTAGTTTTTGAATTAATTCACTTTTGGTCAGTTCTTTAACAAAAGACCTAAATTGCTCCATTGCTTTCTCTCCAAATAAATCTGCTCTTCAAGATCTAAAGGCGAGAAGACTTTTCATCATGGTAGTAAGAACCAAGGATTATATTTTTTGGATGAACATCAGACTGTCTTTGATAGAAGAATCAATTCTGACCCCAATTTTTGAAGCAGACCAGTTGTGGCACAATAAACTAGGTTGTTTTTCTTTATCTAAATTTCAATGTGTTATGCCCAGTGTGATCAAAGTAAAGAATTTGTGCTAGAATGTGATGTCTGTCAACAAGCCAAGCATCATTGAGTCTTGTTTCCTAGTGGTATGTCTATAAGTTGAAGTTTTTGCGCTATGATGTATGGGATTGCTACTAATGCTATTTGTAGAAAGTCCCGAGATATATTATATCATCTGTAGATGATTGAACTAGAATAATTATGGTATATTTAATGAAATCCAAGAATGAAATTGCATTTATCTTTTCTGCTTTGCACATAGGGATGTCAATGGATCGGGTTTGTATTGGGTACCTGACCCGAACCTGGATTTCCGGGTATGGGCAAAAAAACTGCCGATCTGAATAATATTGGGGTTGACCTGAACCCAACCCGAGCAAATATGTGGGCCGGGTTTGGGTTATGATTTTTGCCGGTTTCCCAATTTGACCCGAGTGTTTTATATGTATTTTTAGTAAAACTAAACTTCTGAAAGTATATGGATCTAGGTATGGGATTTCAGTTTCATGACCCTGCAAAACCCAAACCCGACAATTTGTTATTTGGGCAAGTTCTGGTACACCTTGATGGGTCGGGTACCCGACCCGTTGACAGACCTATTTGCGCAAATGGTTGAAAAATCATTGCTATATCTTTATTGGGATACTATGCTCAAATAGTCGCATACATATCTCAGCATCTAAGATACTAGGTCAAAAAACATGGGGTTGGACCCAAAACTACTTGCCTCCATACACCTCAATAGAGCAAGTTTGGAGAAAGAAAAACAAACACTTAGTATGAGTCATTAACAGTCTTCTATAAAGTAAGAATATACCTAAATGCTATCAGGGATGCTCTTCTTACTGCAGCCTATCTAATTAATAGAATGCCTAGCGATATGCTTAGTGGTAAAGTTCCCCTTACTATTCTAGATTTGAAGACCAAAGAAAGTGCTATCCCCTACATTGTCTATCAAAGAAACAAAAAGATAAGAAAAGCAAAGTGCATGGAAGTATGGTGTGTTCTCAAGGGGCAAGTTTTTTGTTTTGTTTTTTTCTTATATACATGGCAAAAAAGCTAAGTAACATCTTTTCAGCTCTTTTTTACTCTGAAAACATTCATATTGATATAATTCTTCCACACTCGGGAGACAGGGTACAGGTAGCCTGGCTTTTCTTACTAGTGTTGAAAATTTTAAGCTGCACCATGTAATTGCTGTGTTAATGTGTTTCAGGTCCTGTTGTCATGGATGTTTCGGGGTTTACTGAGAAGGGTTTCAAGCGAAAACTAGCTGTTCAGGCCCTTTTTGGAAAGATATTTTATCTGTCTGAGGTAAGCTGCTCACTTTTCCTTCAACTCTCTTACAAGTTGCATATCCTTAAACCCGTTTCTTGGTTTTAGTATTGTACGATATGCTTTCTAGCCCTTTGTTTCATTTAATCATGACTTTCATATGAAGTCAGAAATCAAAATCACAAGAACTATTTCATGCAACTAAAAGAAATCAATTATTATCAAATTTTAGGTTGTATAATTCTCCATTGTTGATATACATATCCATGTGAAATTAGTTACCTTTTCTTATTGACATCTTGTTTTTCACACGTTATTAGCTCCAAGAGTTCTGTGCCAGGGATAGCTCTCTAAGTGTCAAGGAAATATTTGGCGTCACAGAGTTAGTACCTGTTCTCGATTATTTATTCACCTTATTCTACATTCTGTTCTCCCTAAATTTCGGACATACCATTCTCTTATTTGATTGTTTTCATTTTTATGCTGCTCAGTGAAGATGCAGACACTCTACGAATCCACACACTTTCAGAAGCTGGGGACATGGATTCTCTCCAGAAGATGGTGGATGGTTCAGATCCAGAACCAACCAGTGAACCATCATAATCGGATACAAATTCCTGAGACACTGAAATCTTAAGATGAGCTTGGACACAGAGCTGTTTTTAGTAAATCCGGCTGCTAAACCTTTATACACTTTTTTGTCTAATTATGTTGTTGACAAGAAGCATTATTGCTTGAGGTTTAATATGCGAGAAAATTTTGGTAAATATTGGTTATAAGTTTTAACTGATATCAGCATAGTAATAAATGTTTAAAATGGCAATATACCGACCATTAATTTCTCATGAGAATTTCATTTTTTTTAATTTGCATGTTTTATTGGTAATAAAACTAAAATCAAAATTATGTATGAGTGGTTGTCACAAAAGCCAAAAAACTATTTATGTACCTTGAAAGTGGAGGAAAATACTGTGCTGCTCTATTTATAGAGGGCATCCTATGGCTTGAAAAACAAGTTACTGCCAAAAATTGACCAAATTCCAAAGCTAAAGGTCATACGCTTTGTAAATGGCACATTTATTTACAGAACATAGTAATTGAGAGTGTTATATTATAAACAATTGCATGCTCTGTTTATCAAGATGATTTATCGTGATAAAAAAACATGAACACTGTGATAATACTATAAAGGACATTGACGCTCTCATGATTAATCCCATGTATGCTCCTTATTTTGTGATGTAAATACTAATTTTATGAAAATGATAATGCTATAATATTTGGATGATATTTTCAGCAATTCGCAACATTTGTCAACTATATCATAGGTTCAGATGCGGTACTTAAAAAAATAGAAAATGACCATACTGTATGGTAAAAATGGAGTATTTTCCTAAAAACCTCTTAATTTGCCAAAATCTGTTGGATGACCAAAACCTCAAATAATAAATATAAAAGAATCATTTTAACCTTCGCATGTGCAATTTTTTTTCAAATATGTGAATTTTCTCTCAAATATGTGCTTAAGTATTGCATACAAGATCTGTGATAAACTTTGTCATTGATTTTTTATCTAAAAATGAAGGATTTTGAAAAAATATAAAAAAGAATAAATAAACTAGACACAAATACTTTTTCAACAATACCTAATTGGCTGAAAAACGATGAATAGGCGTTGAGATACAACCCCGACAACATTCATAAAATAGGTGTGGTTACGTCTATCATGATTATTTTATATTATTTTTTGGTCATCTGTGTCAAAAATTTGGAAAAATAATAAAAAGAATAAAGACAGATTGAGCATTAGATTTTCAATGCCAACAAGATCATCTTATTCTGATGAGTGGTTGAGAAAAAAAGTTCTCTGGAAGATAGATTGTTTGGTTGTTCCTGTTTGTAGAGCATAATTTTGTTTCGGCTTTAAAACTTAAAAATGAAAACCCTAAAGTGTTTTTTGGTTATGACTCAAAATAGTAGAGTTATAGGTCTATATCTCAGCTTTTCAACGAATTAAAAATAAAAGTTTTCAACATCGGATCAAAGAGATACAAATATGAGAATAGAGATTGTTCTACAAAAAAATATGCAAACATGCAAATTTTCTTATATATATGCGAATTTCTTCATATATATATGCAAAGTTCCTCGTAAACATGTGAATTTTCTTATATATATACATGTAGATTTCCTCCTAAACATGCAAATTTTCTCTTAAATATACGGAAAGTTTATCTTATATATGCAGATTTTCTCCTAAACATATGACCCCCCCCCCCACACATATATATATGAACTTTGCATATATTTAATAGGAAATTCACTAATTTTAATCATAAATTCGCATGTTTAAGAGTAAATCTGCATATATAGGAAGAACTTTGCATATATTTAGGTGAAAATCTATATGTATATGAAAAAATTCACATGTTTAAGAGGAAATACATATATATAAGGAACTTTGCATATATTTAAGAAAAAATTCGCATATATATATATATATATATATATATATATATATATATATATATGAGAAAATTTACATATTTGCATTTTTTATGAGAAAATCTATATATAGGAGGAACTTTACATATATTTAAAAGAAAATCCATATATGTATAAGAAAATTCACATGTTTAGGAGGAAATCTGCATATATAAGAAGAATTTTGCATATATATGAGGAAATTCACACATTTTCATATTTTCTGGAGAACAATATATGTTCTTAAATTTGTATCTCTCTGGTTTGATGTCAAAAACTTGTGTTTTTAAAGTCATTAAAAAGCTGAGACATATGCTTATAACTCTACTATTTTGAGTCATAATAAAAAACCCTTTTAGGGTTCCCGCTTTTTAGTTCTAAGGCTGGAACAAAAATATGCTCTACAGACAGGAACACTCGAACAATATATCTTTCAGAAGACTTTTCTTTTCAGCCGCTCATCAGATCAAGGTGATCTTGGTGGCGTTAGAAAGCTAACACCCTGATCTATCTTTGTCCTTTTTATTATTTTTTTTAGATTTTTGGTGCACATGGCCAAAAAATAGTATATAATAATTAGGATAGGGACAACCACTCATGTTCATCTCTTGTTTTAAGAATGCTGTAATGGTTGCATCTCAGTGTTCATTCATCATTTTTCAGCGAATCAAGTGTCATTGAAAAGATATTTCTATATAGTTTCTTTGTTCTTTTTTGTTTTTTTCGAAATCCTTCATTTTCTGGGTTAAAAATCAATGACAAAGTCTGTCACAGATCTGGGATGCAATACTTAGGTATATATTTGGAAAGAAATTCGAATATCTGAAAGAAATTCACACATGCGAAGGCATTGTGTGAATTTTGGCAAATTATGGGTTTTTTTAGAAAAATATGTCATTTTACTATACAGTACCATCATTTTCTATTAAAAAAATTGGGTGTGGGAGTGTGTGTGTATATATATATATATATATATATATATATATATATATATATATATATTAACAATTTTAAGTTAACCCAAGCTTGGGTTCGATTGGGTTTGATCCTTGCACGAAAGACGAAAGAAGAAAGAAAAAAGAAGAAAGAAGAGGAGGCAACAAAAAGAGAAGGAAGAAAAAGAAAGAGAGGAGGAAGAGGTGGAGAAGGAAGAAGAAAAAAGACGGGAGGAGGAGAAGAAGAAGAAGAGAGGAGGAGGAACATAGAGAGAGATATGTACCTTCATCATCACCGCTATCAAAAGAGGAGAGGAAGAGGCCATCATCGCAATGAGTTAGGGTGGGGGGGGGGGACGAGTTGTGCCCTAAATACGTGCCGCACCCGCATCTCATTGATGGCAGCCTATTTGGCAAGTCCATGTGACATAGTTTGTCATTATGAATATAATTGATTATGGTTCATTATTTTAATTTCTTGTGCACATGCTTGTCGCTATTCACATTTGAGTGATGATACTACAAAGGACATGAAGTTATTGTGGTAAAATCCTAGATCGCTTATCATTTTGTGCTCGTGGTACAAGCAACACAACTGTGCTGAATTGAGTAGACGTAATTGGTATATGGTTCTGTTATAATCAAGACTCTCTCTCTCTCAGCTGCCAGCATTAGCTTCTGCGTACTCTTATGTTTTCTGCAGCTTGAGTTGCATGGTTGCTGGTTGATAAGATGGTGAATCTTCCCAATTCCACGAACAAAAAAGCCATGCTTTATTGCACTTCCCTATTCGCTAAATGCCCAACTTCCCTTTACATATTGCAATCAAACATTGACTATGAGACTTGTAGCCTTTATTCAAGTGGCCAAGTGTAATATTCTGAACCTAGATTATGACTTGAAATTTTATTGAAAAGCTGCGAAGATAGTTATAACGGTGGATCTGATGCATGACTAACGGCATTTAGAAATGAATGATATAGCTCAAATTTGAAATGTTAAAATAGAAGTATTGAACTACAATACAGATAGCCTTCAGGATAAAACTACCTACCTGTTTAGCATTTTTGTAGGTTTAGATGACAGCTGAGAATGTTGCTGTGCATCAGTACAGTTCTGGACCAACCACTACTAGGATTTCAGCCCCCATGAAAATGATAAAATGCCCCCAGTATTGTGTGCAGCCACAGCAAATGCTGAAGATTTTATAACAGTTGTGTTCCATGGGGCATGTTTTGTTCTCAAAGACCTTGGATGAGCAATGTATTTTGCTACATTACAAAAATACCACAGATATGGTTTCTATATGTGCATGCATGAAGAAGCCGTCGATAGAGGATAACACCACTACCAGTTAAATAACCTGCATTTGTGAAATATAAGCACTGAATATTGTCAATTGATTAGAATTGTGGTATCATAATCAGATGCCTTGTGCAGCGCACCTTAAACAAGCACTCCCCCAAACCAAAAACTACAAATGGAGGGAGACGGCGTATATATGTTACAAAGGCAACATGGCCATCATAAACTCAGAACAGCATACCATGCTGGATCCTGCGGAGTAAATAAGAAACCCACGACGATTTTGGTCACTCAACCTGTTTCTAGGACAATTGAGTAGATGTGCAGATGCTGATATGGTCTCCCTGCTTTTGTCACTCATCTATTTGACTGCTGGGAGGGCGAAAATTAACCATGTACATGCCAACCAGAGTTACTGCAGCACCAGCAAGTTGCACAGTCGAGAATGTCTCATCCAAATACAAATATCTATTTACCAAGTAAAAGAAAATTTTAGAACACTAAATTAAGTAAAGCAGTAGAATATAGAGCTTCTCCATATAGGTAATTTAATATTTTCCATAGCCAATATCATACCCGAAGATGGATGCAAACATTGGTGTTAAAAATGTAAGTGAGCTGAGTTTTGTCAAGCTACCTGCAGGCACATATATTATCCATAAGAATTTCATTTTACATTGAATAAATTTAAAAAATTTGATGAAAAAGGAAAAATAAAATCCTAAGAAACAAGGTTCAAAGAATATATCAAACTTCATGTCATTAATCATGATTGACAATTGTAGGAAACATTTAGCAACAAATGGCTCATTTCCATATACAGACGCTTCAAATAATTGTCAAATTCATGTGAGGACGATGATCAACAAATGACACTCAAATTAATAAATGAAAAAGAGATTATGGATTACTCAGACCGAGCATGTTGATTATATTAATCAATTGGAGTTGCATTCATGCACAATTTAAATTCTTCACCCAAGACTGATAGGAAAATACTAACTATATCTTTCAAACTTCAATGCAGATCCTGCTCTTACACAAAAACAAGAAACGTACTGAAATAAAATTGCATAAACTGAACCAACTTAGACACGAGGCAATCTTATTTCAAAGTTAGAAGAGCAAAGATATCTATTAAAAAAAAGATTGAAGAATGAAAATATGGATTTGACCTTTAGTTGCATTGTAGAAGTACACCCCATAGCTGATGGCGCTTCCAAATATAGATGTATAGGCAAGTGCTAAAAGATCATTGGATGTAAGGTCTCTAAAGCTTCCAATGATCGCTGGATCATTATTTAGTATAGAGATCGCCAGAAGGGGAAGCCCTCCAATAACCATGTGCTGTTAATGACAGAAATGTCAACTTCTCTCACTACTGAAAGCACCGCTAAATCATGCAATAATGCCAACAAAAGAAAATATCATATGAAATACTTGCCAATGCTTCAAATAACACATCCTTGCAATCACCATACTTAATTCAAAAAACAAAAGTATCTCAAATGCTTAAAAAAAGGTATAGTTTCACAATAATTGCCCATACCATTGTGAAACTGAGTTCTAGCATAAAAGCAAGTTCTTGAAGCTTTTGAACCTGGTGACACAGAAGCAACTGTATAATAAACATATATGCACATGCACTGGCTGTCAATGGCTCGGGTTTGTATCGGGTACCTGACCCGACCTGAACACGAATTTCCAGGTATGGGCACAAAAAGTGCCAACCCGAATAATATTCGGGTTGACCTGAACCCGAAACGAGCAATATGTGGGCTGGGTTTGAGTTATGATTTTTGCCGGGCACCCAACCTGACCTGGCCTTTTTGCCGGGTACCTGACCCGATCCAAGCATTTTATTTGTATTTTTAGTAAAAGTAAACTTCTGAAATTATACGGATCCGGGTTTGGGATTTTATTTTCATGACCGGGCAAAACCTGAGCCCAACAATTTGTTATTTTGGCGGGTTCTAGTACCCGACCAATTGACAGCCCCTACATGCACACAGACAAATACGTGTACATTTTCAAGAAAAAATTGATGTGAGGTTGCCTATTGTATACAAAGATTCCAGCCTCACAAATGATGCTTGAGAGGCAAGACAGAAATCACCCATGAAATGACTGTTGGAAATTCATAAGAAATATGTGAAATTTACATAAATATGGAGATTTAAAGGAAAAAAAGATAATGAAGTGCAACAAATTATGATCTTTAGTAATTTAACCTTAATAAGGAAGGAACTTTACATGTAAAATAGTTTTCACCCACAAATACGGGAGTAATTTGCACAGATATTTCTAGTGTAACTTTTGAAGTTTCACTCAAAAGTTGAATTTCGGTTGTGTGTGAAAAGTTACCGACTCACAAAACTGTGTCAAAAACAAATTTTGCAGCCTCAGACTTTGGGGGTACAAGTAGAAGGCTGAAGTCTCAGAATTTGGCTTGATAAGTTGCTAAAAACTAAACTAAGCTCAATAAAGTATGGAAGAGACATACCCATCCAGTTGCCATGACTGGATCAGAGTACTTGGACACCCAGCGCACCATTATCGTTCCTATTGCCATGCTTTGGGCAGCAAGAAACATCCACCATTCTCCACTGCCCCAGATAGTTGAACTACCATCAAAAGTCAGTGCAGGAACCTGTGCAGACAAGTCGTGAGATATTGATAAAAGTAACCGAGCAAAAGAAAAAAACTGTTATCTATGCCATGCTTTCCAGTTAAAACTTAAAAAAGATGCTTTATTTTGCCCATGACAACTAAAATTGTTAATGCTTTACGTTACTAAAACAGCCATAAATTTCAGAGTTCTTATTATCTAAAGTAGAGAAGTACCATTTTAGGTTTTGTAGATCAGTTTTGGATTACACCATTTGAAGGGAATGCCTAAATGCAGCTTCTGAAACAAGGGAAAAAGAAAAAGAAAAAGAAAATAAAAGCAATTATAGGTTATTCTCTACTTCCACTGACAAATTTTGCTTAACTTCACATCTAGCATGTGAAAAATGAAGCATGCCACCCCAAGAGAAAGGGATTGCTCCGAAAGAAATTTCATGCCAAAGGTGTTAGAGAAAATAGAACCAACCTTGTTAAAACTAAAAAAGAAAAAGAGTAGGAAGAGCTAAAGTAGGCAAAGAGATTACAAAATTAAAGAGAAACTTAACCTCAAGAAGTAGAAGTCCGATAACACCAAGCACAAGGCCAGCAGCTCCAACCCCACCAATGGTCTCTCCAAACAGAATGGATGCAAGGATTGAAACTGTCAAAGGCTGTGAATCAATGATAACCTGCAAATATAGTATAAAAAGGCTATATTGAACTGTTTCTATGAAATTTGAACAGGAAACAAGCACTTCAGTCTCAGCGGGTCATAAGCTCATACCGAATTTGATGCCAATTCTTAGAGAAAGATGGTGCTTTAAGCTAATTTCAGCATCACTAGCTAGAACTTGAAAGCCTCAAGAAGAGAGCATTACTTAACTATGTAAACACAAAATCTCAACCAATCAGATTAAGCATTACAAGGTATCCATGCTGCATGTTTCTCTCACATCAACAGCCAAGAAATGCAATAGCAGAAGAACCCGCTGGTTTTGCAATGATAACACATTTCCAAAACTCAGAAACATTGTTCCACCAAATTCAAGCAGCCTGCTCTAAGAAGCACTAGAGGCTTACTAAGGAGAAATGCAGTTGATCCTAAATTAGCATGATACTTGAAGAGTGATGGTGCCTCTGATCTCTGAAGTGTGAAAGAAAACCTCCAATCCCTAGAAAAGACGGAGGGAAGCTTAGAAAGGCCACCTTACACAAACAACAATGAATTTACCAAGAAAGAGTTGCATCTGTCTTTTTAATGAGAAAATTGGTTTAAACCAAGTGATTGTCCTAAATTCAAAATTTTCACGAGATGAAATGCTGAAAACTAGAGAACCTCTTCAGGGTCGAAGACTCCCCGTACGTCAATAAATACAACTTTTTAGGAGGAGCTATAAGATCTTTCATAAACATAAATTGTACACTTTTTCCAGCTAAATCCTTACACTTCAAATTAGCAACATACGCAATATCATAACAACGATATTAACAAAAAGAACAACAACCAACGAAACTTAACTCATACAGAGCAAAACCAAAGTATTTAAAAAAGAAAAATCAACTTACACTTCCCAACCCAGCTGACGTCCTCTGCAACCCTTCAGCAAGAAACCCCTGTTTTTTTTTTAATTCAATCCCCACAAAACAGAAAAGAAAGTAAAGCAAAAATCAATATCTATCCACAAATCCCCCTAACAAAAAAACCACGCAAAAAGGACAAAAAACTCAAAAACTTAGAAATTCTTCTTCTTTCTTCTCCCTTTCCTGTCATCCTTTTATTGGTCCAAAACTTCATGGGCATCTACCTTTATGATCCATACCCCATCCCTCATGATTTCAAAGGTTTCCTTGGTATCTTTGCAATGCCCACCTGAAAACAAGCGGCGTCCACCAATGCGAAGAGTGCGATCGATACCCACGCCATCAAGCCGGAAGGGGACCTCCTCTCGGTGCAACTCGCATAGCCCAACAAAAGCAACCCCGAAGGTATCAACCTGACCGCCGCTACGAAGAAGGGCCCGGCCTTCGGAAGGACCTCCTTCATCGCCACCATCGCCGTTCCCCAGAAGAAAAACGGCGAGACCAAGACGGCCCACTCCAAGGCTCGGGAGAAGAGACCGGTATCCGACTCGTTCTCCGATCCCTCCACATCGACACACGATACCAACTTCGTCTTCTCGTCGGAGACCACGCACTCGACGTCCAGGCCGGTTCCGATGCAATCGACGGGTGGGGACTCCATTTCCGAGGTGGGTTTTCTGCACTTCGTGATTTTAAGAGTTCTGGATCCGTTGGGCCCTCTTGGAATTTGCAAGTTCTTGAGTTTGGTGGAGCTTAGTGTGGCCCATGATCGCCTTTCCCACGGCTTGTGAGGGACTGTAGTGGAATTTCTTATGCGTGAGAAATTCAGGGAATGGCGAAGGAGAAAACTGCTGGTAGTAGACATGGCGTGAAAGAAGGAAAATGATAATAATAATTTTACAGTATTTTCTTATGTTTCATTTTCTAGGAATAGAATATAGGCATAAAAACTTTCATTCCCATGAGAGCTGAGCTTCATTCTGTGGTTGAAGCAGGATAAGTAGTTAGGTACTGAGTGATATTTGCTGTCACAAAGACGAAAATACCCCTTATCCTAAGTGTCACCAAACAGGGGTTTGGTAGCTAACCCAAGGTTTTTTCACAAGTGAACAAGATTCAAGATTCAAGATTCAAGGTGTTTATTCAATATCAAATTTACATGAATGGAAAATAAAAGCTTCTTTTCTTTTCTTCACCATATGTCTATGGCTCTTTTAAGCAGCTGATCCTTTTTTAAGAAGCTTGGCAAAATCTTTTTTCTTTTTTCTTTGGAAGGAGGAAGAGACTAAACATTTGACCCTATGTAAACACCACTTCCAATCCAATTTACATGTCTTCATAAAGCAGCCAACGTTCATTCTCAACTAGGATCAATTTCTCTATGAAATTCCTAGTTGAATTACTTTATAGCTTCCTTTTTCATAGTAAAACTGATATGGAATTGTCTTTCATTCTAAAGCATAACTTGTATTCATGCATTTTATATTAATACAGAGTTTGCTTTTAATAATATAGCCATTCCTACCCTCTTATGTCAATCCCGAGCCTCTTATCTCGGTGAAATTAAAATAGAAAAAACTCATATTGGGTTTAGGATAATCAAAACTCGACTTCAATCACATCGAGGTGACATTTTACCGCAGAGTCATGTCCCTTCCTTACCCCATCTCAAATCTTATGGTTCCTTTGAATGAACATGAATGAAACTCCGTGAGCCACGTGGTTTTTTCCCGATGTTTCAAAAATAAAATGCTAGCATATAGGCATTTAGGAGTCCGAAGGTTCGATTGGAAATTAATTACTAAAGAAAGTTGTGTTTCAGCTCAGTAGGTCAGACCACTCATTTAAGACAGTGCAATGACCAACAAAGTAATTGGTAAAGATATTTTATGGTAATCTAACAAAGTACGGCTGTGGTAGATGCCTGTGTGATAGAGTAGGAGCCATATTAATTAGCAAGATATTTCATGGTTGATGCTTGTGTGATAGAGTAGGAGCCACATTAATTAGAAAGATATTTCATGGTTGATGCCTCTGTCATAGAGTATAGAGTAGGAGCCAGTGCATTCATCCACTAGGAAGGTTGGTGATAGGTAAATTTGTAAGACACAGACATGCATTTGGTCTTTTGCAGATGGTTGCCCTTATATATATATATATATATATATATATATATAAACCTAAATACCCATCAAGAGTATTTCAGTTTTTTCATTGAATATACGTCTGATATTTTTATTTCTTTTGTATTTTGTTTTTTTTACTTTATTCATGATAGAAACAACTCCATGTAGCTGCTGCCCCCAACCCCCACATGGGGCTGCCTCCTTTGGCCCTTCATTGTATTATAAATAGGCCCCTTTGGCCTTGTATATTTTTATCTCTTTTCAAGAGAGCCTCTATGCAATAACAAGTTATTTGACCCTTGTGTGGGCGATATGATTATTTAATCAAGTATGGTACCAGAGCTTTGGTGGTTCAAAAGCAATTTTTTAGAAAAAAGATTGTGATAACATTAAGAGGAGGATCGTAAGCCTGATGAATACAATGAATCATAGATTATTGTATCGAGAAGCACATCATCTCTTAAGCAAGTCTTGTATTACATTTTTTTCTCTTTCTCTTATTCTCTTTACTCTCTTTACCTTTTCTCTTCACATTGTAAAGAAATAGAGAATGAGAGAGAAGTAATAATCGTCATTCTTGCACGCCTAAATGATACAAATTATGTGATGTGGACATCCATAGTAAAATACAAAATATGATAAACAAGACTATGAAGTTTGGTGGACGATATCGAAAAAGCGCCAAAACTCATTCTTACAAAAATTGAAAATAGAGAAAAAGTTGCTCTTCAAGGAGGGAAAATGGGTAAAGTCATTTTCAATTATGAAAAAAAATGGAAAGAATGAAGGATGGGTTATTCCAAGATAATTGAATGACTCATCAATAGTGTGGACATCCACAAGTGTTCTAGTTTGGCAAAATTTGATTTCGCTAGTGATGCATGAAAATATCTTAAAGACAACTATAGTCTTAAAGATATTGCACATATGTAATGTTCAAAATAAGGTAAGAACCATGACTCAAGAAGAAATGAGCATTAGAGAATACTATAATGCACTCTCTCTTCTTTGGGATGAATTGACTCTTCTTGAGCCAAAATGACATTGCCCACAAGATGTAGAACTCTATGAAAAATAAATTAAAATGGAGCATTTCTACAAATTTATTAATGGGCTTAGATCTGAATTTGAATGAACCAAGTTGGCTCCCCTTCATAGAGGAGGTATACCATCCATAGTAGAAACTCTTGAAAATTTGACTATGAAGAAAAATAGATTGAAGAAGCCTTCCGCTTCAAAAGATAAAGAATTCGTGCTTGCCATATCAAAGTTTGGTAATCACACTAGAAGCTACAAACTTTCTCATTTTGTAAAAAATGAGAATGAAAGAAACCCCAACAACTATAAAAGGAATGAAAAGATGGGTGACCATGAATAAAAAAAGGTAAAAAAATAATTTGCTATCATTGTTATGAATCGGGACACATCAAACATTTTTATCCCAAAAGAAAGAAGGATGGTCATAAAGAAGACAAAAGAGTTGCTTCGGTTGAAAGAAGTGATATAAACGACTCCAAATGCATTGACTCACTCTCTTTGGCTCAACTAACGGAATCACTACAACTCATGCTTAAAAATGAAGCTCTCTCTTTTTCAAGAGCGACCATATCTACAAGTGGTGACCATGGTAAGACCTCTTGGATCCTAGACTCTGGTGCTTCTTTTCATATGACTCCAAATGAGTTCATATTGTCCGAATATAATTTTAACCCAAATGACTTTTATGTTTCAACTGCCGATGAAACATCCTTAAAAATCAAAAGTTTTATAATTTTTCAAAAACCCTAAATCTTTCACATACCAAATATTAGAGTAGTACCAAAATTAAATTTAAATCTTTTATTGGTTTTTCAAATTACGGACCATGGTTGCAAAGTATTGTTTTCATCTAATGATTGTCTAATAAAGGATCTTCAGTCCGAAAAGCCGATTGGGTGAGGCCATAAAAGAGATATCTATGTCATGGACAATCTTGAGTCACCAAAACAATCGTTTTCTAATTTTATGAAAAAAAAAGATATAGAAATTTGACACAAAAGATCAAAACATCCTAGTGTGACTAAATTACACTTGTTTTTATTTCTTTCAAATTATAAAGAAAGAGATTTTGTGTGTGAATATTGCTTTCTTGGCAAAATGAAGTCTTTGCCCTTTGGATCAAGACATTTTATAACTAAGAACCCATTTGAGTTAATACATTCGGATGTATGGGGACCGACTCTAGTTGTATCCAAGGGAGGAGTATCCTATTATGTTGTGTTTGTAGATGACTATAGTAGACATTCTTGGATATTTTTTTTAAAACAAAAATCAAAAGTATTTGATTGTTTTAAAAAAATTCATTATTATATCAAGAATCAATTTAAAACTAATATTCAAATCTTTAGAACCGATAACGGGGGGAAATTTGTGTCAAAAGAATTCAAAAATTATCTTAGCCTAAATGAGATTGTTCACTAAAAATTGTGTCCATACACTCCTCAACAAAATAAACTAGCCGAGAGGAAACATAGACACATTATTAAGACCACTAAAACACTTTTTGTGTCTAAAAATATTTCAAAAGTATTTTGGGCCGAAGTCGCCCTTATGACAGTCTATTTGATAAATAGAATGCCTTAAAAAAATATTGAAAATATCTCTCATATTGAAAAACTTTTTAAAACATCTTTCGATTATAAAAGGTTAGGGGTCTTTGGATGCAAATGCTTTGTCCTTACCAATAAGAATGACAAACTTTCTCCAAAAGCAATCTCTTGTATCTTTCTAGGCTATGTCGAAAATCAAAAGGGATATAGATGTTATGACATTGAAAGAAACAAATTGTATGTTTCTCGAAATGTCACTTTTCTTGAAAATAAAATTGGTTTTAGCAAGAAAAAAATCCAAGAAAGTTGTAACTACTTGTTTCTTTTTTATCTTGTCATAATGCAAATGAGAATGTGAATGGGGGTCTTAATAATATAGACATATCTCACAATAACATACAAACCTATGCTCGACGTATCAAAGATTATTCACCATGTGGATTAGAAAGATATGCCCAAAATCAAGAAGTAAATTCTTCTAGTCTTAAAAAATTCATAAGAATTTCAAAAGCCCCTAATAGATTTGTATCCTATGATTCTTTTAAACGTAGGCATAGATCATGCCTAATGGCCATACACTCATATTCTGAACCACAATCTTAACATGAGGCTAAACATCATCAAGAATAGATTAAGGCTATGAATGATGAATTAGAAGCTTTGAAAAAAGCAAAAACTTAAAAAATTCAAACATTACCTAAAGGAAGAAAAACTATAAGATGCAAATGGGTCTACAAGATAAAAATCAAATGTGATGAAACATTAGAACGATACAAAGCCAGGTTAGTAGTTAAGGGATACAATAAAAAATATAGAATAGACTACAATGAGACGTTTGCCCTAGTTGCTCGAATGACCACTGTTAGAACTCTCATTGCTATAGCATCAATTAAAAAATAACCTATATTTCAAATAGATGTAAAGAATGCATTTTTGAATGGTAATCTGGACGAGAAAGTTTACATGGATTCTCCACCAAGCTTGAATTTAACACATGGAAAAACTCTTCGGTTGCGCAAAGCCTTGTATGGCTTAAAACAAATTTTCAAAGCTTGGTATGATAGGTTCAGTAATGTGATGTCACAGCTTCATTTTAAATATTGTTTTACTGACACTGCATTGTTTGTTAAGTCTTTCAATGCAGAAATGATGATCTTATTACTTTATATAGATGATATGATAATCATATGAGGTGATAAGCAGAGAGTTAATCATATCAAAGATGTACTTAAAGTCAACTTTGATATGACAAATCTTGGTTTTTTGTGATATTTTCTTAAAATAGAAGTAGCCTACTCACCTCGTAGTTATTTTTTGTCACAAACTAAGTACGCAGTAGAGATCATTGAACGATCAGGACTCTCGAATGAAAAATATGGTGATACTTTAGAGCTCATAAATGTCAAAATGAAGAAAGATGATGACGAGCCTTTATAAGATCCAACTCCCTACAGACAAATGATTGTAGCTTTGTCTTATCTTTCTATTACTCGTCCTGATATATATCATGCTATTCATTCTGTTAGTAAATTTCAGATGCCCCCAGTATAGTGCATATGAGTGTTGTAATGAAAATTGTTAGATATATTAAGAAATCCATTAATCATGGATTGTTTTTATCATCTTTTTTCTCATTAGAAGTCATTGCATATTTTGATTCTAACTTGGCAGGAGATGTAAATGATAGACGCTCAACCACTGGTTTATGTGTGTTTGTAGGAGATTTCCTAATTTCATGGCGATGCAAAAAACAATATAAAGTGTCACTTTTCTCTACTGAAGTTGAGTATCGTGACATGACAACAACCATATCGAAATTAGTATGGTTGCGACAACTACTACATGACCTAAGAATTCACATTGCAGAACCCTCTAAACTATATTGTGACAACAAGAGCGCAGTGTACATTACAAGCAATCATACATTTCATGAGAAAACAAAACATATTGAAATGGATTGCTATTATGTTCGTGAAGAATTTCTGAAGAAGACCATTACATTGCCTTACGTTTCTTCAGAGTACCAACTAGCAGATTTCTTCGCTAAAGTACTTTCGTCACCTTGATTTCATTTTCTCCTTGGCAAACTCTCGGTTGTTCCACCATGAGTTTGAGGATGGGTGTATATATATATATATATATATATATATATTTCTGAAGAAGACCATTACATTGCCTTACGTTCCTTCAGAGTACCAACTAGCAGATTTCTTCTCTAAAGTACTTTCGTCACCTTATTTCCATTTTCTCCTTGGCAAACTCTCGGTTGTTCCACCATGAGTTTGAGGATGGATATATATATATATATATATATATACCCATCTGGGGTATTTTAGTCTTTTCATTGAATAAGTGTCAACCCATTAGAAGATGATATTTTTATTTCTTTTATATTTTCTTTTGTATATTTTTATATTTTTTATTTTTTACTTTATTAACGATAAGGACAACTCCATATGGCTGTTGAAGTTGCCCCAGCCCCAACAGCTACATGGGGCTGCCCCCTTTGGCCTTGTATATTTTCAACTCTTTTCAAGAGAGTCGCTATGCAATAACAAGTTATTTGACCCTTGTGTGGGTGGTGCGATCAAGTATTCTTCTTTTGAAGTGCATGTTTATTGAGTTGAATCCATTTTATTACACCCAGGACCAGGTGAGTGGTTTGAATTTGCTCCTGCATGGATATTTCCGGTGGCACGTTTGTAAGTTTTCATGCTCCCCATTATAGCTGTATCCGATTGCGGTGGATCTTCACCCAAATCCGATTATGATGTACTGATTGGATCTTGGTTCGGATATGGGTAAATAAAAAACATTAAAATAATATAGCCAGGCAAACAGGATTAAATGATCTCTTAACTCATCTCCTATGTGCTTTCGGTACTCCATGGCCACGCAGCAATAGAATTGGGGGTTGGGGGGGGGGGGGGGGGGGCAACTAAAAAATGCTTTCATGTGATTGGTTGTGACCACATTGAAGTTGAGTCAAGAGATCATTGGGTTCGGGTTCATGCTCAACCCATTGCGATGGAGGTATTTTAAAATGGGCTTTCCTGTCGACTGGATAGTCTTGGGATTCGGAACACAACCTCGGGCCTTGGACTCGGATGCGCTAATCAGTAAGGGTCAAGTCTTGTTAAATTATGCTTGCTTGGGTTTTTCTCTAATGGGCAATTGGGCTATACCTGGGTAGGGCTAGAAAAACTGAATCAGGTCAAGTCCATGTAGGTAGCAGATGCTGCCTACCTGATCGAATGGGCTTATTTTGCTTGCTATGGTGGGTCCACTTATAATTTTCATTTGGCTATGGGTCCATATATTCGACATAAAAATATTGTTTCAAATCAGAATTCAAATCTAAAGATTATGATCAGATAAGTCCGAACTCAGATCTTATTTTGCAATCTGTATCCAACAAATATGTGGAGTCTTTTTACTTGCACTAAAAAAAAAGTGTCACGTTCTGATCAGAGGTCTCACCCCTTATCCGATGTATCTTATCGGATACAGACCCTAAATAGGATCAGTTTGAAATGTTCGGATTGGACATGGGCCTCAAATTGGGGCTCAAACTTGAATCAGTTTCAACATTTTAAAATCGAACAAGTAAATTATCTCAATTCAGCTTATGGAAAAAAATTACCTCAATTCAGGATAAAAACAGGAGACCATTTATGGTGTCATCAACAATTTGTTGGATGAACAAGGTTTTGATAATGCCAGCTTCTCTCCATTGCTGCTTCGACAGAATGTCACCATGAGCACAAAGTAATCTCTTGGTATCCTTGATTAAAATCAAGACATGAATCAGCTGCATTACACGGATTCTCCAAAGCTCATTGAAAATGTATGTTTGGGCACTCATGACATCGAGTAGATTGATTTTAACGAATTGGTTCTCTATAATTCCGAACATTATCTGTTCAAATGCTGTGATTTTTCGTCACTTGCAGGTTTCCTGTGGTGTTAATGAAACTGTTCAAAAAAATGGATCTAGGACTTTTACACGTGATAAGCCACCACGTTTCAAGTGGTACGACGAGGTCACGTTCAACAATCATAAACGCATCCACACAATTACCAGATGAGTCTCTCATCTCCATCATATGTGCGTGTGGAGAGAGAGAGAGTGTGTGTCTGTGTTGATACAACTGAAAGATTCAGTACATAATCACCTCCAAAAATACCGTGACTCCCTCTCAGAATAGATTCCAGTCAAGTTTCGTCATAAACCAACAACAGTATGATGATTACAAAAGGACTAGTAAAGAAACAGAATTGCACATCAGCAACATTGTATGAATCGGCATATCAGCAACAGTTGATGAGAAATCCTTATCAAGTTTCAGTGCTATTTTTTTCACACGGAGGCCAATTCCACCATTTCCCTGGCTTTCACACCTCGTTCTGTTCATAAACACCAGCAATCCCATCTCAACCGGAGAATACTTGATCAATCTCATCCACTTGAAAATTCATGTGAAAGCTAGCCATTCTTCTGTTTAAGAGTTCCTCAGCTCTGGGAGAAATTTCCGTGCATGACAAAAGTGTAAGCCAACTTTGTAACCCATGCAGAATGGCAGGATAAACTTCTTAAACGAGGAAGAAATAAAAGAAGATTATCCATTGAGAATGGTTCTCTTGAAAAATTTCTTTTGAGAAATGGTTTCTCCAAAAGTATATCAAGATATATGCAGAATTGTATAGTAAAAAGGGCTGTAGGGGCACAAAGGAGAGATACCTTAGGTCATAAATTTTCCTCTTATGGATAAGCACCGTCCAAAGTAAATCTTAGGCAAATAGTGACCAGCTATTTGTGTTGTCTACATCAGCCATCCGAATTATTATATAAAAATTTACTGCATCTTTTGCCTTTTCTTCAGTCTCTCAAGAGCACCAAGAGGTTTATCCTCTTTACCATCTTCAGAAGCAATATATTGAGCCTTATCAGACTCCACCTGTTTTGCTAAATCCCCAAAAACAGCAGCAGGAACGTCTTTTTGTGCAACTTCAACCCTTTCATCAAAGTCCTCTTCTTCACCATCTTCCTCTAATTCAATATCTTCCGGATTTGTTATTACCTGTCTTCCTCCACCAGCCCCAACCTGAGCTTCCACCCCAGCACTGACAAAACCTAATGCTCTCATGCCATCCTTAGGAGCTGTACCAACAGTTGGAGAACCTAACTGTCTCTCTAAAGCTGCCATCTCATCACGCTTAAGTGCATCAACAGTTTGCTCGAGAGTTTCCCTCTGATCCTTTTGCATCAAATACTCAGGAAGGATAGAATGTCTCTGAAGGCAAAATAAATTAAAAGTTTATTAGATACACTCTTGAATTTATTATTTATTTTGAGAAGGTAAAAAGGTCAGGAGAACAGCGCCAAAAGAAGAAACAAACCTGGCTATAGCTTGCGGAAACAGTACGTTTCACACGGAGCATCTCACGGAATGTGTCCTCATTACCATGCTGCACCTCAAACTCATGCCATATGTTCCAGAAATCAACATCAGATCGTGGATCAGCAAATTGTGCAGCAAAATTGTATACAGCACGAGCACGATCAATCTCCCCTAGACTTTTTTCAAGATCAGCGTATTTCATGCACATCGTTTTCACATCCTTGTCTGGAAGTCCAGATTCAATTGCTTGCTGCATATGCAAGAGCGAGTTGAGTATGTAATTCTATAATAGAATTCTACAGAAAACACTTCTATAATTGATATATGAAGGTGGCCCGGACCATTTGTACTCTCATATATATCACCATCCACTAGTGTGAAGCTCCAACCACCACGCCTCTCTCCCACCCATTCTTGAAGTCCCTCTCTCCTTGTTAAATTCAACATCAAAGAAGGGAGAATTCGTAGATATCACCATCTACGTAACCCAACATCCCTTATGTAGTGTGAAGCTCCAACCACCACGTCTCTCTCCCACCCATTCTTGAAGTCCCTCTCTCCTTGTTAAATTCAACATCAAAGAAGGGAGAATTTGTAGATAGTCTGTTGTGGCAGTGGATAGCCGGTGGTGGGAAAGGAGGAAGAGGAGGTCAATGGTGGTGGCTGTAGGAAAAACAGAATGGCAGTTGGCAGGCTGTAGTGGATGGTAGTGGGCAAAAGAGAAAAGATGGGCAGCAGTGGTTGCTGGTGGTGGAAAAGAAAAGACAGGCAGTGGCATTGATCACAGCTGTAGAACGGTGAAAGGGGAGAAGAGGTGGATGTTGGTGGGTAAAGGAAGATAAAGTGCATGGTGAAGGGAGAGGGAGAGAGAGAGAGAGAGAGAGTCTTTAAATAAAATAAAATAAAAAACATTTTATGGCAGTTTGGATGAAAGAAAATTCTGGGTTTTGCCTCATTATCTATGAAAAAATATGTGCTGCTTTTCAGATTTCGGAGAACTTAGTTGCCTTCTTTATTATTGCCAAAATTTAGGTGCATTTTGAAGACTTTGACCCCAAAAAATTATTTCAGCTGCACACTATTGGCAGTCACACATGGGTTTTGGGGCTTCATCCGCAGATACAGACACAATTTTGTCATAAATTAGGTACATCAAGCCATCAAGGTCAATCCATATCCAGCTCCATCCCCAACCAATTTATGTCTTATACTTTTCTTTTATATATTTCAGAAGATATACATGGAACCTCCCAAATTGCAGTTGGACACAGTCATGTCTGGGGTGGAGGTTGGGTTCTGCTAGCATTTGCAAAAACCAAATGCATATCAGTGTCCAGTCAGCTACTGCATGATACATTCATATTTGATCCATTTGTTACATGGATATTCAGATGAAGATCCACTTTCTTGACAATGGATATGACCAGTCAGGGATAACTGAACCATATCCTACTCACTTACAGACAATAAATGACATGACAAATATTTTAATCTTTACAGCAGTAATGCAGTTTACAATGATAAAGTTAGCACATGCACTCATTCATTGATGAACATGAACGAAAGCACCAAGATCTTTCATAAACAAAAGTCAGAAACATGGAGCTAACCTCATAAATCTGCCTTGTCTTAGGAACACCAAATATTTCAGCCGCACGTGCAATATATATTTCATACATCTTCATTTTCTCATGATCTGGAACAGCTTTTGTTGCTTGATCATAGACTTTCATTGCACTCTTTGCTAGACCAAAATCCTCCTCCAGTTTTGCATATTGAAGATAAAGTGGCTTCACATCTTCAGAAGGAGCCTGAAGAATCACACAGTATAGGAAGATGTTAACAAATGGCCCAGAAGGAAAGAGGAATTGCAAGCATCATAACACTTTCTAAGGCACAAGATGTAAAAGACCAAACACAAATGCAAGGAAGCACAAGAATAGGCCATGCTCGACTACATGGCACTCAGAAAATAGTAACAATCACTGCTAGAACCACAGACAATGAACTGAAAAAAGCAATATGTAAATGTTTCATGGCACAAAAAATCAATGGCTGTGAAATGCCAATAGTACAATAGCCCTGCAACAGAAAATGACTGGTGGCTATGAAGTGTCAATGGTAAGATAGTTCTGTACCTCAAAACCCCCTTTTCATATCTCAAAAGCAGTCCCAATGATTATGGACACTTCATATGGTGCTTCCTGTGTTGATATAGCACGAGATTACAAACACAAACATCAGCAGTGCCAGAACAGCTCATGGGCACAGTCAAAGCTGTGTCAGAGACAATTGACACCCAGTCCTCGTTTTATCTATGTTGCTCTATGATCTTGATCCTTTGCTTTTTCAGTTAACTGCATTCTTTCTTAAAATCCTTGATTGATCACAAACATGCACTTTTTCGACTTAGATTTATTATTTATGTTTGGCATGTATTCTTGTTCAAGAATTTGCAAACTTTGAAGATGAGAGTGATACTATTTTTTTAGATTGTGAATTTAGAACATACAGTCATACATTCTATACATATAAACATGCATGTTTATTTTAGATTTAGTCAAAACAACTTGCATTGTAAGATCCCAACTAGATTGTAAGTACAATCGACTAAAGCAAATATATATCCATATATATGTCCCTTGTTAGGACCCTTCAAAAATCATACTTGCAGATATTTTTTTCTTGATCTTAACCACTGTCACCAATATCGCGATATTATTGGCAAATCCAGGTCAGCCAATAATATCGGCAAAATATCACAATATTTTTAAAATATCACCAGGAACAAAAATAACGTGATATTATCGCAATAATATTGTGATATTCAAGCAATATTTTTGAAAAAAAATGTTTTATATATTTTTAGCCCAATTTTTTTTTGTTTCTTTTTGTATTTTAAAAGATTTTCAAAGTACTTATTTCCTTATATTTTTTCAAGAATACCTATTATTTTCTTATATTTCTTATTGTTTTTCATATTTTTTGCATTTTTAACTCCCAAGATTTTCCAACTTTTGAAAATCTCTCCAAAAAATACCCCCGCTGAGAAAATATCTTGAACGATGTAGGTTGCCATGATATTAACATATAGAAGTGCCTGGAATGATTTACTCACTAAAAAACATGTATTGGTTACATATTTTTCATCCTCAGATGTGTTTCAGAGAGATAAAGGTTTAATGATTGATAACACACTAAATTTAATGATAAAATATTAAAGTTTTTTCATTAAATGAATTCAATCCAAAATATGTTTTTTTAATCACATAAGCAATGATAAACACATATACCAGTTCAGATCAAGCAGAAAACACCTAAGACATTGATTTTTAAAAGGTCCTAATGAGGGAGCTAATAGAAAGGGTCTTAAGGAATGCATTCCTCTCTCTCTCTCTCTCTATATATATATATATATATATATATATATATATATATAGATGTCAAATTTGTTACAGGAAAAATACCCACCTAGAAACTTCATAGCAACCCCTGTTCCAAAAGCAACCTTAACAAACTTCAATATCGAAAAATAAAGTATTAAACACATCATATCAAATGCATCCAATAAGCATGATTACAGCTACTAGGTTCTCTACTTCGAACAGTGATTGCAACCACAACCTAGCATTCCAAGCACACAGGAATCCATTCCCTATGTACCGGTGCATACATTTAGATGCTAAGGTTATCTCTATGACTGTTGTAATGTTGGCTCGTCATTTTGGGCCATTGTTTTAATAAAGGAATGTTGCTTATAATGTGCACTCCTTAGCTTGTAGCCTCTTGACCCTCTTTCTTGTTTTTGCCTTCATGTGCTTATGTTTGCTTGGTGTTCCCACATAGATGTGCTTTCCCACAGCCAGCTTCATAGCTCATAGGGGCTTGTGATTGCTTGTTGCCTTTATGTGCCTCACTTCCCCGCATTAGGCAACCCTCACTATTGAATGACCCTCTTGCCAACGGTGCCTGCTGGAATCATCATGCCTCTTTGTTCTGCACTACTTGTCACATGTCCTCATGTCAATTTGGTGTCCTCACATGAACATGCATCGCTAGCGACCTGTTGTGCTTAATTTGAAGCATAGTTTGAAAACTTGCCGGGTCAACCCGGTGACTCGGTTGACTCAGCCTGGATCGCTCAAGTACTGGTCAAAAACCAGTACAACTCGCCCATGTACAAAACTCGGCCGAGTTTTCCCATGACTCAGCCGAGTCATGCATATATATACATATATGACATATTATATATATATAATTACATATATTATATGAAATATAATATAAATATTATGTATATTATATATAAAAATATAGTTATACATGCATTAATAATATTATACATTATTATATAAACTTAACATGACCAGGCCGAGTCACGAGTCACTCAAGGATGAGCCTAGTGCCGAGTCACTGGGTTTTAAAACCATGATTTGAAGGTTTGTCCAATGCTCCTAATGCTTAAGACACTGCATGTGGCTTGCTCCAAAAAGCAAACCCATGAAAATTTTGGTTCAGATAACTCAGCATACTAGGGTTTCTGGGCCTTGGCAAACCTATGATCCACAGTCAATGAACCTGGTGAATATGGGCATGATTGCTTCTGAAGAAATCGGTGTCTCGATAATTCCATCTCTAAGACACATTCAAACTCACAATCACCAAATAGCACACACAAGAAAAGTGACCTATTATACAAACAGGTTTTCAGTAAAGGAAGCAGAAGTGGGAAAGACTTTTTTTCTCTTTTACATGTGAAGAGGGAAGCAAAAGTGAAACAAGCATAGGTATATTTGGGAAACTAAGCTGGATTTTTAGATTTCTAAGAAGCTAACGATCATAAAAGTAATAACAGAATAGTTTATCATATTGACATATTGTATCCTATTAGCAATATGCTTCTATTTCAAATGATTGGAATACTCTTAGTTTCTTTGAGAACGCTGCATGTTGCATATGAATAACAAAAATTAAAATAAGAACAGAAACAAAGATACACTAATGTCATTAAAGTAATGGTAAAAAAACGTTTGTCATTACGTCATTTATTTTTTACATTTTCAATCGATTGCATCAGAAACACCCTAGAAGCACTCTATGAAGAGTTGTATTTTAGTAATTCTTTAGAGATTTTCCCATTCCCTAACATTTTCTAGTAATTTTATTTAATTTTCTCTGTTCCCATCATCTACATATATGTTAGCAAGCCAAAAATTTTATTTTAGAAAAAAAAAATTCATGCCACTCTTTTGATGTGAAAACATGGGAATCATGATTGATCAGGAAATATATATGGTACTACAACTATCTGACTGAAGCATGTGAAAGATTAACTTGGCCAAAGTAGAAACAAGTTGCCAAAGTTAGCATGCAATCCTACACTCATTGGCCTAAATAGCTTTCTTATAGGAAAATTCAGAGGAAAGTAGCACACAAGAATGAAATAAAGCCACATACTGTGCTAACTGCTTGCTCAAATAACTCCCTTGTTCGTTCTAGTTTTGACTTCCCATATCTCTTCGCAAACTTAGATAAATAGGTAATCCAAATATCTTTCACATGTGGATACTTGAAAATCTTGACACCCCTCTCGTAGACCTTAAATGCATCTTCAAAATATTTATGCTCCTGGGGAAGTACAAAACAACAAAGAGATACATAAATCAGCAAAAAACAACCATATTTAAAAGTTTTCTAAAAATTGAACATGAGAATACAATACTGGTCAAATATTTACCTCCAGAAGAAATGCATAGTTTATTATAATTTGTGGGGTTGCTATTCTCAGATCAAGTATCCGTTCATACACTTCTCGGGTTGAATCCAGAGTCCCCAAACTTTCTTCTATATCAAGGTAAAATGTCCACAACTTCAAAGACTTGTGGAGTCTCATTTGCACTGGCTCATTTCCATCAGAAGCAACTGCAAACATAGGATAAAGGGAAATTTCTCAATGATGAATCACTGTACAACCATTTGTAAATGTAAATGGGAGATTTCCATGGATGTTAAACATTTGAACAAATTAACTGATCAACAGTTTCCAAAAGGAATAAACATAACTCAGCAATTACTAAACTTCTGATGTTCTATCACTCCTTACATGTTTTACAATGCACCTAAATACAAACATATTTATAAACCTCTAAAGCCCTTGAACTTAACACAATAGATTAATATACTTCATATCTTGTGTCAAACAAAGATGGGAATAATTGAAGCACAAATTTATACATGAAAACAGTCCACATATTCAAAAGCTAGATCACTTGAGCTGTATGATTTGCAAACATGGGCTGACAAATCATAAACCATAAAGAGAGAGGAGGCGTTGGGGAAGGATGCACTATGCAGGAACCAGTTGTAGCAGCCCTTTGACATTGAAGGTAAATCAATACAAACACCAACCATTCAAACAAGATCAACAACTGTTTTTGCTAAGAAAAGAAAATGACGATCCAGCTGAACTAGTAATTATTGCTGCATTAGCATTAAACCCACTATTTCACAAGAATAATTATTTCTGTCCAGAGTTAGATGTTTAGGAACCTCTATTGTGGCTAAGAAGAGGAGGGCTAGGGTTGTGGACTGTCAACTGGAAAGGGGGGATTGGGATGTGTCTGAAAGGAACCTTATCTGGGAAGAACTTCATGAAAGAGAAAAATCAATGGAGGAAATCACCAGTAAGAGGCTTCCAGATGTGGAGGACAAAGTTTGGTGGAACCACAATTCTTCAGGTGTGTTCTCAATCAAATGCTGCTGTTATTCATTGCCCGAGCCTATTTCATTCCCTTTAGGGGTTCAATTTGGGGTTGCAGTCCAAGTGAAAAAGCAACTATATTCTCATAGTTATCTCTCTCTGTCTGTGCCTTGACCTGATTAAGCTCGCAGAGAAGGGACTCGTTCCTAGCAAGCATATAACACTTTTGTGGGAAGCCAAAGACTCGGCTCTATGCATTTTGACAAAGCTGCAGCCAATAGAGATCTAGGATCTGTTCAGAAGCAATAGCTTCTATTGGCCTCATTATTGATGTTAAGGTCAGGAATATTCGGTGTTAGCCAAATACACAAGGATACAAGGATAAAGTTGCTTCCTATCACGTGTAATTTGTGCAATTTTGTTATAGAGGCAGGATTGTAATAATTACATGCAGCAGAGGTACATATAGTATTTTGACCATAAACCACCAGAACACTAATATACGAAAAACGTCCCAGCTAATGTTGGCTCATTAGTTTTACCTTCTATAACTGTTTTTCCCCCTTTCTCATCATTCTTCTCAAATTCACATGATATTAGAGTGAAGTTCCTTGACGAGCTGCCCGGCATTGATCCAAACCAGTAAGTTATTTTCTTCCTATTATTCTTGCTTCGATGTGAATCTTGCTTGGAGAAGCATACTGACATCTAAGTATTTGTACCAGAAACCTAGTTGGTTCTTCCAGAAATTGAATTGGGACTCATGGAGTTGTGAGGGCATAGTGTTGGGATTGTAATTACTTTACCGGATGTTAAAGTTGAAAGATGGCAATGGTGATGTTGCAGTTTTGGAAGAACTTCAGCTTAGTGATCCATGCCTTGTGTAAATTTTTGTAAGTTGACATTCATTATTTACTTGTAGCTAACTACCAATCCCCAGCATTGACCATTTAAAAAACAAAAAGAAATAAATCTCATATTATCAAAGAAATTCTGACTAGTAAGTAGGCTAAAAGCATTTTGCAAAATTCCTAGTCTTTCTAGTGTCAAAGCTAATGGGTCAGATTCAGGAAGCCAAATTTGCAAAATTTGGCTGTCCCGGATCCGAACCGGTCCGACTTTCCAATGTATTTTGGGATCTGAAATCTGATCCGTTTGCATCCCTAGTCAAGGCCTGATATTCATAGCCTCTACAGCAAAATGCCAGTCAACAGGAAAAAGAGATTAAGATCCAAAGCAGGGAACCTGGAACAGTCGAATTAGTTAACTAAAGGTGGCTACAGTCAGATGGCCATGGATGCCTCGACCAATTAGTTCATGTCGTTGTATAAAACGATGATAAACTGAACATGTCACCTCATCTTTTTTGTAAAAAGGGCTTATATATCCTACCAACTGATCCCAAAAAGTGAAACAGCACAGAGCCAAGAGTTAGGAAGTCTAAAGGAATGATGGCCGACTCAATGACCACTTCATCTTATACAAGTTGATAAATGAGAGAATTACCTCTCCCCTCTGATCAAAATGATCTATTACGCCTACCAACAGACAAACCATGAAAATGCATCTTTAAACCAACCAACAAACAAACCAAAGGGAAAGAGACTGTCTGGAACAAAATAATTACCTCTCCTCTTGATCTCAACAGATGGCTCAGCTGTTGCACGTCTAAGAAGCGCTAAGGCCCCTTTGAAATTCTTATGCCTAAGCTCCATCTCTGCCCACTCGCACCAAAGGCTTGCGAGATCATCAAGAGTCTTGTAATTCACCTGCACGGCCCTCTCAAACACCAGCCTTGCGTTTGCCAAATCTTTGTGACTCTCGTACAACTTAGCAAAAGCAACCCAGAGCGTATGAGGCTTACCCACTGCCTTCATTGGGTCCACAGTCTTAACTGCCTCCGTGAATGTCATAATCTGCCGCTCCGGGTTATCCTTGAACAGCTTCACCCTCTTATGCCACTCATGCACATTGTGCGGGTTCTGCCGCAGCAGGACGCTGCTAACAATCTCCGGCCTGCGGTCCATGAGGTGTTCCAACCTCGCCAAACGGAGGTCGATGTCGTTCTCATCCGCCAACCAGAATCCACGAAGGTCGGTTACGTCGCCGCCACCTTCCTCTCCACCCATCTTCTCAGCAGCACCATCATCCCCATCATCATCAAGATCATCAACATTCAGGGTCTCCATCTTCGCCGCGAGCATACTCTCTTCATACTGGGTATACGAATCAAAGATCATCCCGAAATCCCTGACTGTCGTCACTGTCCGCATCCCCTCTTCGTACACATCCCTCGCCTTCTCGTACATCCCCCTGCGAATGTAGTAGTCAGCGAGCGAAGTCCACAGGCGGCCAACCTCATCAGTGAATTGCCTGATCCCGCCCCGAATGATGGCGTCCACCTTCAAGCCGGAGACCTCGCAGGCGTGCTTGGTGAGTAGATCGCAGAGCTCGAGCCAGAGCTGGTGCCTGGTCTTGCCCTTGATGGAGGCGAAGCTGTCGTCGTTGAGGACCCCGGCGAGCCGCTCGGCGGTCTCCTGCCAGAGGTCCGAGTTCAGGAGGAATTCGATGAAGTCCTCGATGTGGGCAGGGTCGAACTTGAGGTACCGGCGAAAGACGCGGAGGGAGGTCTCGACGGGGACGCCGTTCTGGCTGACAAAGGGAAGGTAGAGCTCCCAGATGCGGTCGTGCTGGGTGACGGGGAGGGAGCGGAGGGCGCGGTCGAAGGCGTGGCGGGTGCGGGTGAGGTACTGCTGCTTGATGAGGAAGTCGAGGTACATGAGCCAGATGCGGGGCATCTTGTGCATGGTGACGAGGGAGCGTTCGAAGGTGTTGTTGAGGGTCTGGTACTGTGGGTGGGTGACGGGGAGGGGGCGCACCTGGCCCAGCCGCTCCCGGAGGTAGGCGTGCCACAGCTTGTAGCTCCCCGGCAGGGCGCGGAGGGCACGCTCGTAGATGACGGAGCGCTTGCGGAAGGGGGAGTCGGCGTGGGCTATGAGGTAGCGCCACCACAGCTTCAGGGTGAAGGGGTTGCGCTGGATCTCCTCCTCATAGAGGAGGTCCTTGTCTTCGGGGTACAGGATCTTCTCCCGCTGCTGCTTCTGCAATTCTTCCTCCTTGCCTCCTCTTTCTCCCTCTTCTTCCCCTCCTCCTCCTTCGGCACCCATCTTCTTCTTTTTCCTCCTCCTTGCCTTCTTTTCGTTCTTTTCCTCCCTGTTCTTCGGGAACCAAACAAGAAGCCCTGGCCTCCTCCTCCTTCTTCTTCTTCGGATAGGATAAAAGGGGGAGAAAAGAAATCCTAGGTTGAGGTGGTGACGAAAAACCCTAAACCCCCAACTGAGATTTCTCGTTCGTCTTCTTCTTCCTCTTCCTCCAGCAGAAGCCCTAGAGTTAAGGTTTCTCTGATCCGGAGGAAGGAGGGAAAACCAGAAGAGAAATAAAGGAGAAGGGGATTGGAAAGCCTCTCTCTCTCTCTCGCCCTAAATCTATGCAACCCTAACCTGTGTCCTACCTTCTTACCTCTCTATCTGACCCTGTTCGGGTGGAGCCCCAACGTTTTCCCAATGAATATATGATCTTGGGGCCTGTTTCGTGGTGGAGCACCCAGAAGACACAAGCTCCCCCGAAGCTGTTATCTTTTTTTTTATGATAACAAAAGAAACATATCACAAGATTCAACTCTGAGATACCTACTTAATACGCCTTAGATCCCTAGAATAAATTTACACATAGAGCTTCTACAGGGGGTGTTCTCTAAAATGTATGTACAGCATATGTTTATCCATATATGATTTGATAAACTCGATCAATCTTCTACTTGCACTTTGAGTTTCTTTTTTTTTGTTCTGGAGTCTTCTTTTAGATGGAATTCGATTTGTTATTATTATAATTTGTAAAAAAATGTTAATAATTCATTGCAGCTCTGCTATTTATACACGGTATGAAACTATTCTAAAAATATAAAAACTTAATAATTATATTGGTTTGAATATCAGATGAGGGCATTTCATAGTTCATATCAAATTTCTTAAATCACTTCCCGCCATACTCCATTGTTCGGAGGAGCCCCTTAAATAACTATATATTTTCCTTCAATTTATTCTATGTTGGGTAGACTTCTCAGTTTTGGCATCCAACTGTTTTGAAGAGATGCCTCAAGTGAACATCTTATGTCATTTCCATTTCATCTAGAAAATACTACAAAAAATGATGGTAAGGTACAACAAAATTGATGTGTTTTTTTTCAAGTGTCTAGCAAATTTTGAAATTCACCCAATGTTCAATATAATACCAACTAATTTTGTTTTAACTTTTAAATTCAAGCAAAATGTAACTTAAATTTAAGTTAAATTCAAGCAAAATTTAAGAGTTTAAATTAAACTAAAACTCTAGTTATGTTCATTGCGATCCGTAGATCTCGTAGGATGTCATATTTGGTGATTTCGGTGATGGGTTGATTCAAAAAATATGATTTTTAAAATTAACTTGCCTCTATTTTGTGTTTTTCAACTTGGATAAAGTTCAAAATTTGGTTATTTAAAATTGATCAGACTGTATTTTAGATCCAACAAAATTAGATTGGATATAATTCATGACATTTGAATCTAATTATGAATGGATTAGATTGAATATAACTCATGATATTTTGGATCCAATCTCATTGATTGGACCCATTAGGGTTGGACGCTTCGAACAATGTCATTATCATTTTGATAAAAATTTTGGTTGATCGGTGGCTCACTTATTAAATCAGAGTCGACCTTAACATTTATCATTTTGAGAGCATCGAAATCGACTGTCTACACGCACAAATAGGTGTTGATTTGAGCATTTTATCATCGATCGAAGTTCATGCCTAATTATACGTCAAAAATTAACGTTTGTCAGTATCAACTAAATTGGCTTGTTGATCCGTGCACATACGATAAAATTTAGGACTACCACAATGATCTAGATTTTGAAGGTTATCGAATCAACTATTTAAACGCCGAATTATGTTGAGTCTTTAGGCCTCCTAGAAGGTTACCAGGTCACTCTAGCCCAAGCCAAGCTAAGAAGTCTTCACCTTTCTTTTTTACCTTAGTTAATTTCGAAATTTAATAAGTTATGACTTATAATTTATTTATTTATTTTATTAATAAAAAAATTTAATATATATTAACCTCTTATAATAGAGATGAAACCCTTGCTTAAGGCCATCTATAAATAGAGGTCCTCATGAGGAGGATTATTAGTTCTATCTTCCTTTCCTTATTGAAGTACAAATCTTCCTTTTTCTTCCGCCCAACCCTAAAAGTAGTCCAGACCTCCATTAAAGACATGCAACCACTTTGGTGAATGTCTAATTCAGTCCGAAATGAGGTACATGTGAAGAAAAAAGTGACAGTATCGTTGCGAAAAGTGTGTGTTCGGCAAAGAATATCTACTTTTATGTTGTTCGGTTTCGAGATGCATCAACATACTCTTTTTTTGATCCAGGGCTTGAATCTATATGTAATCTATGCCTAGAACATCTATGGCTATTAGATCTGCATAAAAAAGATTTTTGAAAATCCAAAATGATATTTTGGAATAGCGATTTTGAAAAAACTATTTAGAAAAAACTAGTTTTGAAACCCTAAAAAGCAAAAAATGTGTGAATAGATAGATTTGTATTTTATTTGATTATTCACCATGAATAATGAATATATAAGCATGTTTTCAGTGTTTTTCTATTGATTTTGATGCTATAAATATGTTTCATGTATAGATCTTGATTAAAAATATGCAAAAATCGTTTTAAAGATGGTTTTGCCAAAAAATATTTTAGTGTTTTGATGTTTTATGATAAATAAAGTTAATCTGATCATATATGGTAGATTGTGACATGTATAACATGATTAAATAACATGTTATTGCATAAACAATCCATGATTCAATGTTATTTTGATGTCTCTTATGATTCTTGCATAAATAAAATTGTATTTGAGATATTTCATGAAGGTTTTGTGATTTTTAGATTATGTTTGTTAATGTTTTAGCAAGATTACCATAAATACAATCAAATAGGTGTTGTATGATGTTGTAAATGTGTTTAGAGTATCCAAAAATCATGATTATATGAGTTTCACCATGATTCTTGTTCTTGCTTAATAGATCTTGCATGAGTTTAGATCTTTGTTACTATGTTCTCAATTTTGGTTCCGACTAGTCTCAGAACAAAATTGATATCTCTATAAAAATAAGGTAAATAAATAAAAATGAAAATAAAAATACTGGAGTATTCTACACATCTATTAGAATCTTGTTGCATCCCATTTGGCTTAGTTTTAAGGCCAAAACATCCATTGCAACAGAACACAAATTTTATGTCCTTTCAGTAGGACTGTTCTGACCAAAGATTTTGAAAGCCCTAAAACCCTAATCAAAACTGATCCAAATAAATTATGAAAATCTGGGTGAAAGATAACATATATAACAAGATTCTGTAAAAAGAATTTTGTTAAAATATTTTTCTGTAAATCTTGAGAAATTCCTCAATCTGAAATAAATTTATATAATTGACAGAAACTGTCTGATATTTTTTCTAAACAGGGTTCAGTCCCAGAATTTTCTGATTTTATTATAATAAATTTTTATAATTTTGTTCTTGTACAATGTTTCTAAGATGATGGGGAAATCCTAGTAAAATTTTGAGAGTTAAATTTGGTTTATGTGATTTTTGATGGGTTTTTTAAAACCGAGTTAACATGGATCCGAACTGCACAGTATAACATGTGTTAATGCCGGGTTGTATTTTATTTTGTATAGCATGTTTATTGATGTTTAAATGAGATATTGGACTGATATGTATATTAACTGAATATATTTCATTATTGATTGTATTGGGCATGCCTAAATATCAATGATTAGCTTACCTTGACTATGTACACGTATATTGATTACATTATTGTATTGATTTTATAGTAGAGACTAATCGAAAGCATGCATTGAGTGCCATAAATATTGTTACATATGAAACCTAAATGGGGTTGCATGTTTGCATCAACACTATTCAAGGAAGTTAATTAAGAAATAAAAAATAAAATTAATTCTCTTGTGTCTTATTGTGAGAGTAAGCTTGGTAATGGCAGTTATGTAGAATATTAGCTTAGCATGAAAGGTTGCTTTTGTCCCCCATCCATAAGACCCATAACCGGAGGAACTACCATGATTTGTCTGCGGTGTGCTAGGTAAGACTCATAAGAAAAATTTGATATATCGAGTTGCAGGAGTTGAGAACTCCTTGTATAAAATTGTATTTCCTCTTTAGAGTAATTATAGTTGGGATGTCATACACATAAATAAGACACAATTGTTTAAAAATACAAACCTGGGTCATACCTCAATCTGGAAGAGTCTGTGTTGTACCTACAAACATATATTGGCAAGTGAAACAAAATTGTGAATTGTATATACATAAAACATGGCATGCATCATTTAGGCAAGAAAATAATAAATAAAGATAAGAATTTACTCATGCATGAATGACTCACATCATTACAATGGTAAGTTCATGCATTTCGTAAATGTTCATGCATTTTGTAAATGTTCATGCATGTGCATAATGTATTGTATTATTGCAAAACTTAGCATGAATGAATATACATTAAATTGCCTTTCTATTTTATTGCTAGCATGATTTTATATTTATTGCCTGCTATGATATGCGTTACATGATTGATATATGAGGTTATATTTAAATATATTTTGATATCATGCATTTATTGCAAATATGTTATTTTCTACCAGACTTTCATGAGTCAGACCCATTTTATGTGGTTTCAGGTAGATTATGATATGCAACTGCGGAGCGAATGCATAATGCTTAGGCGACATTGAGAACCAATATTTTTCTTTTTCAGAGATAATTTTAGAAAAATAATTATTGTTATCAAAATACTCAGTGATATGTATTTTAAATTATTAAAACTGAATTAAATCTTAATATTTATATTTTAATTCAGTTATGATGATTGATTGTACTGTAACCCACCCAAAATGTTTAACCTAAAGAAAAAAATTATCTATGTTGTTTTAAAAAGAAAGAAAAAAATTTAAAATTTTAGGGTTACAATTTTGGGGCGTTATATTCAATTTTGCATGTTTTTGGCTTTTTAGGACCTTTTTACACATAACATGAGCAGATCTCTCGATTTTTATGTATTACTTCGCAACACTCTCTCGATCTTATTAAATCTCATTAAAAATAAAATTTATACGATGTTTCTGCATAAATCATAAATTTTACACAAATAGTATAAATATCGCGTCACTGTTTGCAAAAATCCTTTGCGAATTTTGTTAAGAGTTTTGTATTGGTAGTTGAAAAAGTCTTCCTTTCAACGCAGAAATCATAAAAAGTTTGTGGAATTCATGGACTTTTGCATGTTGTCGACTTAGAGCGATGCAAAATTATGTTTTAGCATTTGAATTTACATGTATATGTAGGCAATTAGTGTGTGAATTTTGTCAAGAGTTTTGCATTGGTGGTTACAAAAGTACTTTCAATATAAAATTCATGAAGAGTTTATAGACTTCAAAAACTTTCACATGTTATCGATTTTAAGCGATGTGGGATTCCATTTTAGCGTGTGAATTTACCTGTGTTCATTTTTTTTTTGTATATGGAAGCGGTAACCCTTTTTCCTCTAGAACCCTAACACTTTTTCTTATACCTTGGCAGCGATTCCTCTAAAAAAAATTCACTTCATTTCGACACTCATCGACTTCTCCTATTAGTTTTTCGCTTCATTCTGGTGATTATCATTGTTTTTGAACTTTTTTTATTTTTCTATAGATACGAGTAGTTAATAGCCTTATAGTGTTTTTGTTTGGTTGTTGTTTTTGATGTATTATGTATGTTTTTCTGTTATTGAATTTTTATTTATGTAATCCTATGTTTTATTTAATATTTGGTACCAAATTTACCGTTTAAAGTTTTTTTGCATATATATATATATATTGTCTTTTGTAGTCAAGCTGAGGTTGGGCAAACCCCAACCTATTCATTGACCTAATACTTGTTGTGTAATACCCTAAATTTTTAAACAAAAAAAATTAGATTTTTTTAAAAATCCTTTTACATGATTTTTTTAAGAACACAACGAAAACTCTTTTCAGATTCGGTTCAAGCCTTGGACAGTTTACAGTTACCAGCACACACTTGTAAAACTAGAATAACTAAATCAAATCATCACTTGAATTATAATAAATCAAATATTAGTCTTTCAAATATCAGAGTTTACAGGACTAAAAAAGAATAAAGTAAATAAAATGATTTAGTCTATCCAACAACCTAAGGGACTATGACCCTCTTGATGCCACTCTAAGTCTCCTGTCATCGCTCTCTACCTTATTTGTTACCTGAAATATTAAAATCTAAGAGCATTAGACACAACCTTAGTAGGAAAATACCCTACACACATGCATGAAAAGAATGCAAATACACAAAGCATACATCTTTGTCAATGCCACCAAATCATAACATGTTATAGCTTATAAACTCAACACAGTTAAAGATCACAACAATAATAATTTAATCACGCAAGATTACACAATAATTCATTCTTACCATTAAGTAATGTACCAACATCATACTGTTAGTAATCAAGATAATAATCAAACAGATTCATGCATATGCATGAACTAAAAATTATACATGACATGCATATAAATTTATGCCAACATTCTATGAATCATTTAACCACTGATGAACCTAATCTAATTCATTTTTTTTCTTTTCTTTCCTGAAGGGTACACACTTAGAGATTTATTATGCTATGTATTTTAATTAATCCATCGATTCAAAGAGTCAGGTCAAACATCTATTGAAGCGGTATTTAACTGAGAGAGAAACTTAATAGTAGTCTAGGGAATTGATTCCTACTCCGCAGAGCCTGACTACCTACCTAAGATAAATTGATAACCCCAACCCCCTACACCGATGACTCGGGGCCCAAGTGGTGTTAATGTCCTCAAAATGTGTCACTCGACGAGTTTACCTCTTACCCTCTCTAAAGTAGGCTACTAAAACAAATAAACTATTAGGTATTATTTACAATAAGTTCAACTACACACTAGGTGCACTCTGCACCAAGCTCAACAACCCTAAGCTCTACTATGAGCAGCTCAAACTACGGCCTCACAAGGCAAGAACCTACACCCCCTATAGTCACTGAGGTATCTTAAAATAACTTATTTGAATCAAATTCAAGGTACGTGCTTTCTAGTAAGGATCACTCAAGAGTCCAGTTAAAATGTGTGTGTATATGAACATGTTTAACAAAGCCAAACCAAGTACTCATAAGTACTTGATTGGTTCCATCGAACCTGACTCACATTTGAACCCTATGTATGCATGCCTCACATGAGTTACAATATAACACATGACACATACCACACTTTATGATGCATGAGACTCATTTTAATTTAGCATGAACCATAAACTTTATAGAATAACACATGCATGACTATGCATACCACTTAGTCTAATTATAATGCTTAATTCTCATGTTTAACATGCAGTCTCATATGCCATCATGCACAAATAATCTACATTCATACATACAACATATTCAGGACAAATCATACATCAATATATACATCATTAGCATCTCATAGTATAATTAAGCATATGCTTTTAGAAAAATAAATTCACAAGTCAAGATATTATCTAAAATCAAGAACTGTATAACATCAAAATTTGCATAAATGAACACACACACACACACACACACACACACATATATATATATATATATATATATATATATATATATATATATATCCATAAAAATTTATAGTAATATAAGAGGCTATCATTTCAACTCTAAGTGATAGATCTTAGAAAAACAATTTTGTTTGCCCATAAAAATTCATGGAGCCAAGACTATTTTTTTATTCTGATAGAACCTGTCAAAAACTTGCTTCCCAAAGAAGCAGTCACTAGACCCAATCCGAGAGGGATTTTGTCCTCCCAATTTATGGGTAAAAGGTATTCTTGTTAGCTATTAGAATCATCTGAGTTTGTCAAAAAACTCCATCATATGAATTTTCTAAATTTTCTAGACCAGTCTCTGTCTGTGACAGTTCCAGAACCAGATTTTTTATAGAATCTTGAATTTTATATGATTTGTTTGGGTCTTCAAGATTTACATAAAATAAAACTTATTTTTCTTAGATCTATTCATATGATATACATAACATATCTACAAATCAGTCATGAATTCAAAACTATTGATTTATTAGATTTTCTGTAAAATCGACTATCAAGAATTGCTATGCACAAAGGATAAAATTTGTGTTGGGTTGCAGTAGCCATAACCCTCACTTTTGTACCACCAATAAGGCCCAATTTTTTTCTAAGACACCTTCCAGATATCTGAATGGTCTTCATAAATGGGTTTGGCCATTGGTAATCCGATTTAAGAGGTATATTTATTTTACCGTAATGCATCGGTCAAGAAAATCAAGATAAGATAAAAAATATAATATAAATCATGATAAAAATAAGAAAACTTAAACAAAAATGTGAAATATCTATTTTTAATCATGCATAAACACATGAAAAGTATTTAAACATCATTTACAGCCATAAAAAGACATCATATGATCACAACACATGCTTTGGAATCAAAACTATCAAAATAAATCATGATTTTTGCATAGAATAACTAGTTTAAGATGCTAGCATGCGAAAACACTATGAAACACATGAAATAAAATTATAGGAACATGATTCATATTGTAAACACATGTAAAAAAGAAAATATATCCAATCATGCTGGAAATAAATATTTAACCATATAAAATTACGTAGGAGCACAAAACTGTGTTTCAGATTACCCAATTTTCTGGTTTAGCCATCCGGGCATAGATTTACCAAAAATGATTTTGTAAATCTGTTTTAAAGCATGATATTGAATTAAAAACCCTTTTAAAACCTTTTTCAAACCTATTCCAGATCTGATCCACCATGGATCAACTTATAGAATCGGCAAGACGTACGATTTATGTGTTTGCATCCGATGTATGTTGTGCGTAGAATGAATCCTACCTTAAACGTGTTTTTGGAACTACCAACACCTTTGTCTACCATCCTAACACCTTGAAGTAGCTTAAATGGCTGATGGAAAAGCTCTAAGGAAGAAGAAAAGGTAATAGGAAGGAAGAAGATAAGAGAGAATTTTCTCTTTTTTATTTATTTAAATTAAAATTCCACCAAGGTGGGTGGGTGGGGGGGGGGGACGTCTACTCCTTATAGTCCCAATCCCCTTGATATTATAACCTAATCACATTACTAAGAGTCATATTCATAATTTTCTCTAACTAACTACTTAATTAAATAAATAATTAATTTAATTAGCTATTATTTTATCTTAATTTACTAACTAATTAACCTAATTAGGTATGGGGTCTACTAGGGGGGTGTCCCACCCTCTCTAGAGTCCTCTAGGGTTTTAAAGACCCTCATAATGAGGTCTCTAGAACTTGGAGTGGATCTCACTTGGGTTCGGATCCAAAATGATCCAGATCTAAAAACCTGATCTAGATCTAAAACCCATCAAGATCTAAAAGTTTTATCTAGATCCAATCCCCTAGGATCTAGAAACTAAACAGAGAAATACAAATTCAAAATTAATTTAAAGATCCATATCTAAACATAAGATCCAAAACAACATTGAATCCAAACTAGATTTGAATCCTAACATAACTCATCCAAGATCCAAAACCATGAGTCAACCCTGTGGGGCACCATGGCCACACTTGGCACCCCACTAAGTTGGGCGTGACTCCTCTGAGCCTCACATGAAACCTAGTTTGAGTCTAAAATACAATTCAGTCAACTAAGACTCTCGAATTTTGCCTGAATATAAAACTGATTTTAACCCAAATTTAAAAGTTAAAACTAAAACAAAATTATAGGTGTTATATGTTGTGATTTGTATAAATACTTGTTGTTTTATGTATACAAAAAATCACTCTTATGTTAATGGGTGTCAGCCTAAGGGTTGATATTTTCAAATCTTGGCCATTCCTCATTTCGCTAATTGTCTTATGTTTTTAACCAAAAAATGTGCTTTACAATAACTATAAGTATTGTTAATCCTATCAAAATTGTATCAAGTATGTAACCGGTCTATAGACAACTCCTCTTGGATCCCTTCCTTCCAATGCTTGTAATACTCGATAGTAGATGTTTATTCGAGTTGTTTCTATGATGACCTTTCCTTTCACTCTTGCATTCTTTAGGATTTTTGACCATGCTGACCATTTTCTATTTTTTGACTTCTCATACTTTGAAAAAGTATTTAACTAGTGTTTTTTTATTGAATTGCTTCTTTGTAATTTATGTAGTGTTTTTCAATGAACTACTTCAATATTTCATGTCTGTTGTGTATGTCTTAGGTATCTCACGAAATGTATTATATATAAACATGACACAAGAAAGACTTGCAATCTCAGGCCACCGACTTTAATGCCACCTTCATCTCCACCCACAAGGAAGGACACAATTGAGGTAGCTGAGGTATAATTATTAACATCCCGAGTTATGTGTGTATACAACCAATAGTACTTACGTGTACGTGTTGATATTCAATTTCAATTAGTAATGAAAACATAATGATGAGAATGAAGAAAGTATGCAGCGGTCAAAATATAGTGAAATGCTTCTATTTAAAAAAAAATATTGATGGTCAGTAAAATGAGTATATCACATGTTGTTTGGTTTATTTGTTATGTTTGTATGTGAACTCATTTAAATCTAACATGAATGTATCACTTATTTTAATGGTACAACACCTAGAAAGATTCATAAAGACTCTAAAAATATTTTATAGAACAAATTAAAGGATACAGATGAATAAAGACTATTTATAGTACATTTTTTTTTAGTCTAAAAAATGATGTTTATGTTGTTTTTCTATTATCTAATAAAAACTAATCAGTAAACATTAACATTTACAGTAAATGCTCTAAATGTCAAAATATTGAAAAAGAACTTATAATTGCTCTAAATGTCAATCGAGTTTCTTTTTTTCAGCTTTCTTTTGTGTCATAGTTGAATGCAAAATATAGATCCCATCATTTGAAATAAAATGGTTTCCATCATGAAGTCAATCATAACCATTGAGCAGAACCATCTAGTTGTTGATTGGTTGACTGGATTGAATATATGATGGAATTGGAACCCATCCCGTTTCAAATGATGGGATCCATGTTTGTTGAATGTATGAGTTGATCTTTATCTACAATGAAGGCAATGGGATGTTCTATTCAATTGTAGTTCATCCGAGGGGATTTTCAAGTTGGAATGAAAGAAAGATCTCATACATATAAGCATATGTTGTTTCGTTTCAGTTACCTGAAAAGATGGGTCTAATTTCTCATTAGAGCATTTCATGATTGTCAAATCAATTAGTAACTGCGTAGGCTGCAAGGTACCAATCAAAACACGGAGGCTTTGGATTCTTGATATGCTTGACACGTATATGAATCTTAGTTTGTTTATTATTTAGTCAAAGATCTTGTTTAACATCCCCAGCTCGTTAAATGTGATTCAATATTATATGGGGACTCTTTCAGGCTGAACCACGGTATGTGGACATATTGGGCCATTTACTTTGTACTTCAAAGCTAGTTGCTCGGAAGGAAGGGCTGTCAAATGGTTACCAAGTAGTCATCAACAATGGCCTTGCATCATATGAAGAAAATCTTGCTAAAATAGCCTTAAAAAAATACCCTAAAGTTAAAATCGGTATTTTTTTTGTGATATTTTCAATTTCTCATGAGTTTCTTGTCAAAAACATAAATATCATGATTTAAATACGATATTTATGTTTTTACTGGTTATTTATCATGAAAAACTGTGCTTTTTATTTTTAAATTTTTTTATTTATGTTTTCTTATAAATTTATTTTTTATTTTAAAATTTATCTTTTATTGCCAAGATTAAAGATTAAAAAAATCAATTTCTTGCGAGTTTTTGGCTGCCTATATTTTGTCGGTTTTAACTTTTTGTCACTATGATCATATGTAAGTCATGGGCTATGGCCACATGTAATAGACGTCCCCCCTTATCTTTGTCTTATAGTTGAACAATGAAAAACCAACCCTATCTTGGTCTTGTAGTTGAAGAGTGAAAACCCAAAGATTAAAATGTAGGAATTGCTTAAAAATGGTATATTACTGGCAAGTAATTAAGCTGACAAGGAATTGGTTGACTCATTGATTAAGGCACTAGGTTAAGAACACTAGCAGAAGTCCATCAAGTTTGAGTGACTTGGCCAAGTCTTTATATAGCAGACTTGACGCAGTTGACCGAGATTTTGCATAGTGAAACTACTCATTTGGATGGCCTTCTAGTCGTACTGTATGACAAATTTGACATATTTTTTAAAATACTTTACAAATTTTGATATTATTTTCATGTACCCAATCACAAATATTTAAATTTGAAAAGACCTTTTTACTTTTCGCACATGCAAACTTCTTATATATGCGATTTTCTCTCTCAAATATGTGATTTTTTTACAAAATAATCTTTCTTTTTATATTTGTATCTCGTTGACCTAATGTCGAAAGCTTGTGTTTTTATAGACGTTGGAAAGTTGAGACACAGGGCTATAACTTTCATATTTTGAATCAGAATCGAAAGCCCCTTTAAGGTTCTTTTTCTAAGTTCCAAAACTGGAATACAAACAAAATCTACATAGTGGAACAACAGAACAATCTATTTTTAGGCGATGTTTCAACTAATAAAATGAAGGATTTCAAAAAAAAAATTTAAACAAAAATACCTTTTCAATGACACTTGATTCGCTGGAAAATGATGAATAGACGTCCAAATAAAATATATGCAAGGATGAGAAAGTTCACATAAAATATACACGAGGATGAGTAAGCCCTAATAAAATGAGAATTTTCGTAAAAAATATACACATAATATGAGAAAATCCACATAAAATGAGAAACTTTGCATAAAAATTTAAACCCAAACCTTAAAACTTCGTAAACATCTAAGTTCACATAAAAATAGGTGCAAACATCCTGTTAAACTTAAAAAATCACACATATTTAAGAGAAAATCACATTTTTAGGAGAAAAATCACATATATTTAAGAAAATATATATATATTAGAGGAACACTCTCTCTATATATAAGAGGAACACTCCCTATATATATATATATTTAAGAAAAAATAACATATTTAGGATGAATAAAAAAATCACATATATTTTGAAAACAAATCACATATATAAAAGTAAAATCATATATATAGGAGGAAAGTCACATATATTTAAAATAAAATTCATATATATAGGAAAAAATCATATATATTTAGGCAAAAAATTGCATAATATATTTTCTGTAAAACAGACTTTGTTCTTATATCCATATCTAGATTATCCGATGTTAAAAACTTGCATTTTTAGAGCCCTTGAAAAGATATATTTCTATAATTTTCATGTTTTGAGTCAAAACTAAAAACCCCTCTAAGATTTCCATTTTTGAGTTTCAAAATTGAAATAGAAGCATGTTCAGAAGACTGGAATAACCAAAGTGTCTATTTTTTAGAGAAAGTTTCTCCCCAACTACTCATGATATCAAAGTGATCTTGATGAAATTGAAATTATTTTTTTTTGTTTTTCTTGATTTTCTGAACTAAATAGAACTGAAAAGACACAATTGTGCCTGTTCTACTCTGCAGGCTTCAGGAGCCTTAAAAGAGTTTTCGGTTTTAACTACTCAAAACAGAAAAGTTATAAGCCTCTCTCTCAGCTTTTCAACTATAACAATGCAAGATTTTGATGTCAGTATAGAGAAAGTACGCATGTTTAAAAGGTAAAAAAGACTTTTAAAACCTAATATTTGTGATTTTGGATATAAAAAGAATAGCAAAAATTGTAAGATATTTCAGAAAAACGTGTCAAATTAGTCATAGTCATACGGTACGATCATTTTTTGTTAATTAAACTTTTATCTTGAGATTTTAGATGAGTCATTGGACTCTCATTGAGTCACCCATGGACTAAGTCGCAACCGGTGAGTGTCGATTCATTCCTCTTCTCCTTGTAGAACTCTCGAAGCAATTGATAAGCTCTTCAAAACTTTATATGTGTGCTTAAACTATGGCACACAATGTTCAAACACAATTATGCAAGTGTTAAAGGAAAGCAGGCTAAGTTGCCTCTATGTCCTTTCAAATTGAGTTGTTTGGGAATGAACCAAATGGTCTCGTTAGTTTGCTTTCTTGTGCCACTTGAACCGAGTAAAAACTTTGGTCACTTGTAGGGGGTCTTGAGACCCTTCATCAAGTTAACATGCCTAGACAATTATGATGATGGGATCTGGAACCGTAGATGAGGGATCCAACCTTTTATGTTCTGAAAATCATCATCAAGTCAAATAAACACTAGTGTAAAAATCTTATGATGGAACAGAATGAGCAGAACACTTGGATTTGCAACTACAGTTTTTTTTTTTTTGAAGAAAAAGAAATTTACAAAGGTATGGAAAAAAAATTAGCTCAAACTTACAAACAGCAGGGTGAATCTAAATCAATTTAAAGCATGTCCTCCATCCTCCATAGAATGAACTGATGTGAAGTGAATATAAACCTAAACTGAGCTGAAAGACAACTCTCCATAAGAAATCGCCAAATAGTCCATGTCGACGATAACAATGCAATAACAGAGGCCTATCCTTGAGCAGAATAAGACACCATGTGGGTTGGTAGGCTTCTCCCAGGTTCAGAACTATAAGCTCTGCCAACACCATCTGAAACATAGAAAACATGCACCTCTCGCAACACACACACACACACACACCAATCATGAACTGCTCACTCTACCAGCAGCCATTCTTTAAACCAAAACTACGAACCACTAGAACTTTCAAAACTGACTCACAAAATCAACAAAGAGGATACGTTATTAATCTAAAAATCATAGAACTCATTCTCTTGTTCAATTTATATAGAAATTTAGATGCAAATAGGTCAAATGAGATAGCTGCCCACCTGGCAGAGCAAAAATTTACATGCAAATACTAATAGTGCACAACACCCAGTCATTGCTGATCAAATGTCCCAATAAAAGCTGCAATTGATGTTAAGAGTGGTGGTACATATAAAACCACCTTTTTGACCTTTATGCCATAGGTACAAAAGATTTTGTTAAAAGCTTTTCAAGTCTAAATTAGAGAACATTAATTTAAACAATATATGAGCACAATACATGATATTCATAGCAGTGAATGACTGAACTGCCAATTTCAACTTTGCTAGTAAAAACACCAGTAGAACTAGAACCCTACAGATGGTCTTCCATAGCCTGCATGAATGAAGAGCGTCTGGTAGGGAAACAATCATTAGATGTTAATAAGTTACTGACATATTGAGAAAACAATGAAATAAAATTATTAAGAAAAAGAAAATTTTCCATAGTTGCACCATAGACATACAAATCTTAAAGAAAATATTTGAAAGATGAAAACAAACAGACAAAGTGAAATTGTAGGAAAGTATGAAGAAGAATAACATACTAACGTAAAAAGTCCATGGAACAAACAGACAAAGTGAATTTATCACAAACATAAAGTGATTTTTGTTATTACAGCAGTAGACATTAGGAGGGATACTACCTATGAACTTATGAACAGCAGATGGGTTATTTCATTCATGGCTACAGCCAAGTAACAACCATGGCATGGTGGTGCACATGAACAGGCTGACTTTTAAACTTTTTATTGGATCTGACTGTATCTATTAAATCGGGTCAGATATCCAGCCTAAACCCGTAATTAATTATATCATTTTCATCATGCACACAATTACAAGGGCTAGCACACGGATCAGATGATATGCCAAAAGACAAAGTTTTTGTGTTTTGAGATAACCACCGTCCTTATCATTTGGCTGTGTGTAATGATGACATCAGCACTTTTGGTGGGTCCCACTGTTTGGAAGAAGGCCAGGCCACGGACGGTGGGATTTTCAAAACCCAAAAACTTCATGTTTTGACATATTACCTGATCTGACCACATCTTGCACTATGCCAACGCTCACAGAATTGCATTCAAATTTGTAAACTGGGTTTCCCTTTCCCTCGGATCCAACGGTTCCCGAAACTTCGTGTTTTGACATATTACCTGATCTGACCACATCTTGCACTATGCCAACGCTCACAGAATTGCATTCAAATTTGTAAACTGGGTTTCCCTTTCCATCGGATCCAACGGTTCCCGAGGGATATCTCCATGACATGTAATTTTACAGTTTGGTACGAATCCAATAAAATCAAACTAGATACTTGATTATGGACACCACGACCAACAAGCATGCATTACACGCTTATCATTGTATTGACCAAGGAAGAAAAAGCAAAGGAACGGAATACGAAGATACACCACGAAGCATAGGAGATATGCTTTATTCCTCGTGAGAGTAGTCACGATGGCACGTAAATATGTACAGCAGCACTCCACACGGTGGTGCATGGAGGTCTAGTAATCTTCCGGAGCGAGAGGCTGGTGCGTGCGCGGTGGCTCGGTAGGGATCATGAGAAACTCGTAGATGAGCCCAGCAAGCCCCCCACCTATAAAAGGCCCAACCCAGTAGATCCAGTGGTTCCTCCACCGCCAACCCACCAGCGACGGGCCAAAGGCACGGGCCGGGTTCATCGACGCTCCGTCGAAAGGACCACCAGCCAGGATGTTGGCGCCGACGATGAGGCCAATGGCTAGCGGCGCGATCGTCCCCAGGTGCCCTCTCTTTGGATCAATGGCCGTCGCATAGAACGTGTAGACGAGCCCAAACGTCATCACTATCTCCAGCACCAACGCATGGAACTCTCCTTCACCGGATGCAACCGAGAACCCATACGGTCTCTGTAACAATTAGCAATGCGAGTTCAAGATAAACGGACATATTTCTTACAACGTGCAGCGATTTTCTGTGTGTTTGTGCAGTCCCAGTGCTTTGATATGCGTATGTGCAGGCGCTTGGTTAGGAAGGTAAACATACCATGCCATTGGTTGTAAATCTGAGCAAGAGAGAAGCGACGATGGCACCCAGAAGCTGAGCGACCCAGTAGAGAAACGCACGGAAGAGGGAAACTCGACCACCCACAAGAGCTCCAAAGGTGACGGCCGGATTCACATGGCCGCCAGAGATGTTGAATCCAACGGCGACCGCAACAAAAAGCGCCAGGGCACTGGCTAATGCTACACCCACCAGCCCCGCCATGGAAGACGTTCCCTTGGTTAATTTATCTGCACATAAATCGATCACCACGAAAAGACGATCCTTTATTTACAAAGTCGGAAAACCAAATCTTATTCTTACTCTTTCGAGCATTTAGTCTGGTCTAGAGTTGAATGCGTGCAAAACGCTGGGTCTTACCATGAGCGAGGACGGCTCCTTCACCGGCGAAGACGAAGATGAGGGTAGAGATGAACTCGGACAGGGCAGCACGCATGGTGTCAGGGTGGGTGGCTTCATCCGCCCTTCCAACCGCAAACCGGCGCATGTTTGAAGCCTTGGAAGATCAGTTGCAATCAAGTGTTTCTCCCGGCCGCTGATCTTGGTGTATAGGGAACTTGGGTCGGCTCCTCGATCGAGTGTATATGCAGAGGCCGAAGAGGGGGAGAGGTGGGGAAGGCGAGGGCCTTCGCATGTACGCTTAAAACGAGATGGGGGGTAGGAGATGTTTTGGACATGTGGGTGTTGCCTCTTCCAAGTGCACGACACGTAGTGACAAGGTGTAAGCTACATAACCTGCATTACTTACACTTAGCTGCGTCTTGTTCTTATCTTCTTTGTTCATAGCCTGCTGGTTTGTTTATGCACGGCAACGAATCTCTCAGTCTCTCTCTCTCTCTCTCTCTCTCTATATATATATATATACATAAAGTAAATTTATTGAGTAAAAATATTTTCATTTCATAATTTCATACTTTTATTATTTTTGTAGATCATGATATAGTTAAAAAACAAAACAAAATGGACACGAGAAGCAATGCGCTAAGCTAAAGCAGAAGCAGGAACCCAAGTGTTAAAAAGTTTAGAAGCAAATAAAAAACGACATGAACACAAATATAAATGATATAAAACCAACATGCAAGATTGTTATAAAAAAAGTTAAAATTTTTTAATATAAAAAATGTAAGAAGTCAGGAGAAAGTGGCAAGACGAAGGAGAGAAACTTTAAGAAAATGAAGAATCCATTTAAAAAATAAAAAAAATAACTTTTCACTAAATAGAATAAAGTTTCTCATATTTTGGACGTGAGTTTAAAGTTTTCCCTCATTTAAAAGAAGTGAAGAGGTTTCCGCTTTCGAAGAAATGCTTTTCCGCATGTAGCATGAAGCTATGAATCACACCCTATAGGCATGATGTACAATATTTGTTTAGTAAGAAATGGGCTTTGAATCATATTATTATTACATGTAGCTAAGTTTTTGAAGAGCTTTAAAAATCAACGACCCCCAATATACCAAACTTTACAATTCAAAAGGTCTTATTTTACATAAAAAATATATGATTCAAGGTCCAATCCTCAGTAAATTAGATAGGTTGAACATATTTATGCAATCAAATTGAGCCGATAATTAGTTTTAGATCTTCATTAGTGTGTGTGTATATATATATATATATATATATATATATATATATATATATATATATATATATATATATATATATATATGAAAGGGGTTGTCCAACCAAAAGAAGGTTCAAACTCTAGAATCAATCGGACGACTCTCATTCAATGTTTGAGTGTTTCACAAGCCGACCTTATATATTTGTTCTTTATAATTTATTTAATAAAAAATATGTTTTATTTATATATATATTTTAAAATATAAAAAAACGATGGCTCATAATGCATTTCAAACTTTACAATACAAAGTATTATGGGAATAGTGACAAAAGTTAAAAATGGCAAAATCTTGGGAGTAAAAAACTCGGAAGATTTTGAAAATTTTCATAAATCTCACATTTTTTTCGGCAACATCTTGACAATAAAAAATAAATTTAAAAATATAAAAAATAATTTTATAGGAAAATATAAATAAAACACATTTAAAAATGAAAATCTCATAATAAATATCTACTAAAATGGTAAATACCGCGATATTTGTCATGGATTAAAAATCTCAGGAGAAATTGCCATTTTAAACTTTCAAGCAATTTCTTGCGATATTATCGTGAGTTTTTTTATAAATCTCACAATATTTGTTACAAAGATTGTGGGTTGTCGATTTGTAGCGCATCTACATATCAAAAATTCATAATCTAAAACATAATGCTTACTAAATGAATAATAAAAATCTAATATGTAAAGTTCAATCAATAAAAAACTTGATCATTGGAGAAGAAACATTGTTGATTATCATCGGTTGTAGATTTTGGGCCTTCTTTTGGTTAGACAATCTCTCTCTCTCTCTCTCTATATATATATATATATATATATATATATATATATATATATATATATAGAGAGAGAGAGAGAGAGAGAGAGAGAGAGAGAGAGAGAGAGAGAGTTGCTACAATTGATTGTACATATGATCTAATTGAAATTTCATGATGCAAGATGCTTTTACTTAATCTAACTTATGAAAAAACATGTTTGTGTCAACGAAATTTGATGCATTGGAAAAAAAACTATACACATATTGGATTATAGCGCTCTAAAAGTCAATTTCTATTAAATAGAGCATGGAGGTCACATTGTTGAAGACATATTTACCAAAAAAAACTCAAGTTTTATTAAGCAATTTGTGAGTACTATATATATATGGGTGTGCATATGTATGTATGTAATGAGAGAGGAAAATACTCTACTACAAGAAAACATGTCATTACCGACCATAAAAGTGACGACGATAAATTATCATCATCAATAATAAATTAATCCCAATGATAAACAATATAGTAGTAAAAATAGTTATAATTGATGATATAATGTCGTTGCTCTTATCTCGTCGATAATATGAATAGGAACACACGAAAGATGGCCGAGACTAAATAGTGTTGATGATATTATCGTCGCCTTTTAAATACGATGATAAGTAATCATTGTTAATTATTCTTTATATTTTTTGAAGTATAGACAATGATAATTATCATCGTAAACATGCTATTATTTGTAATCTATTGATGACTATAATTATTGTTATTCATAAGTTGGCAATAGATTATAAATGATCAACATAATGATGACGATAATTATCATAATATATCAATTATTTGTAATCTTTTGACAATGATTATCATCACCTATAGTGTAACATCAACGATGATAAATATCGTTGGCGATGTTAAACTTATCTCTAATCTTATTGACAGTGATAATTCTCGGTGGACATGGTGTTACTTAAACTTATCCCTAATTCTATTGGTGATGACAATTATTGTCGCTGCTAGTATAACATCAACAATGATAAATATCATCGTTGATGTTAAACTTATCCCTAATATTAGTAACGACAATAATTATCGTCGTTCATACTATAACTTAAACTTATCTATAATTTTATTGACAACAACAATTATCGTTGCTCATGGTGTGATCATAGTATAACTTAAACTTATTGCTTATTCTATTGACTATGACAATTATCATTGTCAATAGTGTAATTATAACGATAATAAGTACTATCGATAATGTTAAACTTATCTCTAATATTAGTAATACACTATAAACTTATCCTTGATTCTATTGATGATGATAATTATCATTGATAATATAACATCAATTGTAATAAAAATGATCATGTTAAACTTATCCTTAATTTTATTGACGACAATAATTATCGTCGCTGATAGTGAAAGACGATAAATATTCCTAATATGTCATGGTGGTCTCCCTTGCCTTTTTCTTTTCGTTCTATCTCGAAACCCCTTCTTCTCCGTCTTCTCCTCGCCCTCTGCCACTACACTTCACCCCTACCCTCACCTATGCAGGACATCCGTCGCTTGTCCTCTGCCTGACACCCACCGCTCGCCCTCGCCGCTGTCGAACACCTGATCGCCCTGTGTAGCTAAAGCAGGGTTAGACTCTCACAGGCATCACTATCTCCTCTGAGATCGAGCATCCACACAAGATCCTTGACATCACTATCTCTTCTCTGCTCTTCGTCTTCTTGGCATCGCTATCTCCTCTAGGATCGGGCATTCACAGAAACACAGTTGATCGAGTGACAGTCTGACCCTTTCTTTCTCACTCTGTCTCTCTCTCCCCCAAGTGGGTTGTCGATGATACCAACAATTAGTTTAGACTCCTTAACAATACTTGAGGACAAAATCACTTAAGGTTAGTTCTTTTGTGTGAATCTGGGGGAGAACCCCAATGAGATCTGAATCTGTGCCCCGTTGGTCATGATAGCATTGTTGTTGGCCTACATCGTTTTTTGGCTTGTTTCCCTTGATATGAAACATTGTGCTTGCTTTTTTCCTCTTTGCATAAAGTGAATCATCATCTTTCTGTTGGTTTTCACATTAACTCTTGAGATTTTTTTGTGTCATTTCCTATAAATAATAGTAAAGGTTGATTAGTAAGAGAACTTTGAAACCATGCTCAGACATTGATTTACCCTTCCACTTGAAGAGGCCATTAGTTTTGTATACCCTATTTTTTTTTGTTAGAATGCCTCAAAACCTCTATTCATGAAGGAATTTGTTGACTTCATTAAGATTCACAATTGGAATGTGCAAACTACACTGGTTAACAGAAGATAGTGCTTGTTGAGATCTCCATATGAGATTCTTCTTTCATCTCCGTGATGCATTTTATTTCTTGCAAAAAGTTTCAAGGAATTACTCTTAACAATTTCCAACCTGATTCCAATATTATCGTTTTGTGGACAGCGAGGAAGTCCTCGAATTGCTGATTTTGTTCATGGTTCTGATGGACTTGGGAACACATTTTCTCCACCACCTAAGGAAAATAAAATTCACAGAAGTGCATGTCAATTTTTAGTTCACAAGGTCACTGAATACCCTTGTGAAATATTTATTCTTGCACTGGGGCTTTTGACAAATTTGGCATTGATAATAATGACCATTCACTTTATTTAGTTTGTTTTGCTGCATTTTCTACTTGCTTTTTTTATCTTTTAATATTTGCAGTTGGTTCACAAGGTTTCCTTTGATAAACAGTTGCTAAAGACTTCATGGTTTTATTTTCTTTCTGCTTTTTTTTTAATAGGCAATCAAGAGTGATTCATCTTTTGCAAGCAAGGTTAAGAAAGTGGTCATCCTTGGTGGGTCATTTTTTGCATCTGGAAATGTCACTCCTGCTGCTGCTGCTGAAGCAAATGTAGATATTCTTACCCGGTTCCTTCAGGCACATGCTTTTATTTTTTTCCTTTAACTTCCTTTTTCAGTTCTACTTTTCTTAAGGTTCAATCCTCCTGGGTTTTGGTAGGTTCAATATAAAGGTGAGGCAACTCACAAAGTTTTACAATTTTTTTATGCTTGAAACTTGGTTTTCAGATTGTGCACATTAACCATGTACTCCAAACTGAATTTTGAGTCACATAGACTGGAAGTCCGTAACATTCTATCGTTATTTTCCTTTTTCTTCTGTGTTTTCTCATGTAAAGAATGAAATAAGAATCTTTAAGAAAAAAATACAACATACACAATATGTAGTGAGTTGTCAACCACATGGCAGACCAAGTAGGCTCTCTGATTTGTCTTCAACAAATCCCATGCATTGCACATCTATCCTGTAGTTACTATCTTTTCATCTATGTGCCATGTTATGGTAACTTAAGAGCATTGCATACCAATTTATCTTAATACTGTTGAAAATCCTTCCTTATACATTTTCCTACTTTAACTTTTTTCCATCTTGAAAATGAGTGGATCCTATATTTGCATGCCAGTTTCCTCAATGTTTTCCGTTTTCTTGTTCCTTTACGATTGTATAAAGAATAATGATAATTTAAATCAAGTATTCATTTGTGTGCTGCTACATATAGGAGAACTTGTGCCTTCTCAAGATGGCCTTCGTATCTTTTGAAGCGTGATATGCATGACACGAACTCATTGGTGGCTTGACTTTTAAGATAAAGTCCGTCGTTACCTTATTAATTCTCTTTCATAGATTGCTTCAACTTTGGCATCCAATGGTAATTGGTCTTAATACAAATTGTGTACTGAGTTGCAAATATATGGTGATCCTGAGGCAGCTGATACTGTATTTACTTGTTTCATAGAATATGCTATCAACAAATTCTGCAATCAGTTTATACCTTCGGATGAAATTTTTTATGATTCGGGATTTACCTTTATTCCTCTTAGTTTCTTGCAACTCCTTTGCAAGTGGTTTGCATTATGTACTTATTGTCATTCTTTTCATGTCATAGTTGATTGTTGTCATGGCTTAGCATTGTCATATTGATGGTTCACGTGGGGAGCTGTTTGTTGAGTTCCTTGTATGCCATTGTGCAATAATGGAAGAGGAGATGAAAATTTATGGTAGCTCTAAGGTGGCATTGCAGAAGACTGTGCCTTTCCAACACAAAAAACTTGAGGCGCTGCATGAGTTCAATTCTGTAGTTGCTACAATGACAGTTGGAGTGATATATATCTAAAAATTTTAGTTGCGGTATGTCTCACTGAATTCAATCTTCTTATATTAGGTAAATATTGCAGCATGTCTCACTATCTATGCATGTTTGGCATCAAATTAAACATGACCAAGTTCATGAAACTCCATTATTTCTACTGTTTGTATGGTCATATTTCATATTATGCCATAAGTTCAAATGATGTGCGGAGATACAAATGTAGATATGTGTTGTTTGGTTATTTAAACTTTGCAAGCTAGTAAAAGCTTTCTTTTTTGTTGTCTAACTTGGAATGTTTGGTTGCTCTTCAGAGCTAGAAAATCGAGTTTGGTTTCAATTCTGTGAATATTATTTGATAGTTGTGTATTTTTTGTGTTTCAAAATTACTATTTTCCCTGTTATATCTTTACTTTATGCAGAAGAATCTTTTCTCCAACTGATACTGTATGCACACTATAGGTCAGACTGAGGAGAAAAAGGCTGGAGAAGAGCAGGAGGCAGTTGTTAAAGCATATTCCAAGAAAAAAAGAAGTCTTTTGGTTTTGTTGATTTTCGAACAATCATTCCTCTTAGAAAGCCTACCTACATCATTTGTTAAACTATAAATATGGATATCAATCATTTGTTAAGCTATAAATATATGGACATCAATTTATATTGAATTTTGCTTTAATGTTGCCGTTTGTGTATGTTTGAGCTAGACAATGTGATATGTTGGGTTTGTATTTGTAAAAAAATATTTAAAGTCAATGTCGATAATTTAAAATCAATTTTTTAAGATAACCGACGATATTTATCATCAGCTATATGAATGATTTTCAATATGGATATAAGCGACGATATTTATCGTCGGCAATGAACTGTTTTGTTGTAGTTCTACAGCGATAATTATAGTCAACTTTAAATATCTAACATAATTATCTTCTTTAAACAATATAGGTGACAATATTTACCATCCGTTTTAACTAGTATAGCTGACGATAATTGTCATCGGCTTGAAAATATAAGAACCAATATTTATCGTTGGTTTTAATTAGTTTAACCGACTATAATTATTGTTACCTTTAATTACTATTACCGATGATATTTATCATGGGTTTTAACTAGTATAGCCGGCGATAATTATTGCCGGGTTTAAATAATATAGGCAACGATATTTATCATCAGTTTTAACTAGTACAACCAACGATAATTATCGTCGCCTTTAATTACTATTACCAACGATATTCTAAAGCCGACTATTTTACTATATATGAAGTCGTCGAATTTATTTTTATAAAAATGACAGTACATGAATATCATAGCAAATAGTAGTAAAAGCTACCGTAAAAAGCCTACACCCGTGATGATGATATTTATTGTCGTTTATGTTATTGGTCACAATAAATCATATATTGCCGACAATATTTATTGACGGCAATGACCTGTTTTCTTGTAATGCTCTTTACTACTGTTACAATCATATAATAATTCATGTTTGCATGTATGTATTGGATTTATTTAATTTAAAATTTTGAATCTTTTATCAAGTTTTAATGCAATAGGAATCATTGATTTTTTTTTTATATTTCAAAAGTACTTCTGAGCATGATAAATGCCTATCTAATACATGTTTTCTACTGAGTAAACTATAACAAACATATCCATACTTTCAAATTAAGCAAAATTCATCTGCAAATGTAAAATTTGCAAGGCCCTAACGAACATGTTTTCTAACGAATGCATTACAAGGAAAATCAAAATCAGGCATCTATCAAGGAGTTGTAACATAGACTGATTTTCAGGAAGCCGTACAAGCTAATGACAGCCCTTGTATATGATCCGGCTTAAGTTTTTAAATCACATTATGAACAAATTAGCATGTGAAGATTAAAGAATGGAATGGAGGCAAAGATCAATGGTCCAATGGCTAAGAGAAGAACATTGGATCTTAAAATTATTTCGCATGTTTGTTTTATGTAGAAGAAAAACAAATATTGGTAGAGATACTTGAAGAAGGAATTCACATATATATAGGAGATGAAGAGAGCTATTATTAAAACGTGGGATTAATAAACAAACTTTTTTTTAATAACAATCTTGAAGAACCTTTTAGAACTGAAGAGAAGGTAGCTTAGTCCATGGTAAAAGGGAAAAGTCATGTCTACAATGGTTTCTAGATTAAGTTCTCCACGATCTTTTGGGTGGAGTGCAAGGGAGACATATTGCAAGTGATAGAGGAACTTCATATGGATGAAGTATTACTTAAGTCAAGGAAGCGTTTGTGTGCCGCTTATGAGGCCTTGCGGCATGTGTTGCTGTGGAACCATTTTACGCATCGATGAAATCAGACTGCCCATTCCTCAATGGGAAAACTTTCAACAGAAAAGGAGATCTGATATTGTTGAAACGAGTGCCTCTTTACACAAGAGGTTCCTGTGTTTGTGTGGCCACAGTGGGGATCACAGAAATGCATGAGCCCCTTGAACGGAAGTGACTGATTTTTTGTGGCAGACAAACACATCCTGAAGGTGGACCTAAGAAAGACCTGATGCAGAGCATCCTGAAGATTCGAGCTTTGAAGACGAATTGGATCCAAATCTAATTTTCAAGATCCGATCCAGGATGCGATCCATGGCAGATCCAATCGAGCAGGACCATATAGGTCCAATTGAATCTCCATGTACCCAGATCCATTTTTAATATTGTGCTGCAATATCTGAGATATTTTGTATCTTTCTCAGAGATTATAAATTTATGTTTCGATTCCATTTTGTCATGTTACAGAATCACATTAAATTTATTTTTATTTTTTAGGTGCCGAATTCTACGGATCCAGATAGTTCTAGTACTTGTAGGATCTTTTTGTCGTGCTAGAGGGTGTATGGGGATTCAGGGTAGTCTTTTTATTTTTCTACATTTTAATTTTAATGCATTTTTTTATTGGATCCAGATTATCAAACATTTGAATCTTACCCAAGATCCAAACCGCTTGGGATTCATCCTAGTTGGTGCCACTTCAAGTGGACAACCAAGGGATCCAGTCAAACTCCAAGTTTGACTTGGAAAATGAGCTTGTGGCTGTTGTGAGGCAATGATATCCTTTTTCAAAAGGTGCTCATGCATTGGGCAAGTGGGCGGCGAATTGGAGAAACCCACCTCCCTTTGTGCGTGATTGGAGCAAGTGGGCATCAACATCATTACCCCTTCTTGAGGGCTTAAGTCCCTCATGAGGGTAGCTTTTGTTTTGAGAAAGAAAAAAGAAGAAGAAGAATCCGAAAATGGAGTAGAGAAGAAATGTTTAAAGGTTGAAGATAGTCCTGGCATTTTGACCATATCTCCCTAGATACTGGTCTAAATTGCATGATATTTAGCTCGTTGGAAAACTAAGATCCTGCTCTACAAGTTTGCTTTTTACCATTTGGCTTGATTCAGCTTGGCTAAGCCGCTAAAGTCTATGACAAGTTGCATGTTGACGACATCAAGAAAGTGGTGAGATGTTTGCATTTTCTGTTTCATCTCATTTTATGCTTTGAACTTGTTATTTTCTGATTTTTGCAGCATGCAAGTATTTGGTTCATAGTGTTTGAATGAAATATTATTGTTTTTATGTTCTCAAGCATCATTGAAAGTCGTTTAACCTCCTGCAAATTATGTGTCACCATTTTCTGTAAAGAAATGGATCTCGGTTTTGGAGTTGTCAGAGACAACTCCAAAGAATCGACTGTATCTGCTTAGATACTGGTCTGATTCTGGTGTTCTTGGGCTTCTTGTAAAGCCAAGACACAAACCTTCAACATTGCTGTTGAGGTCGTGGCCTGATTCGCCCATCAGGGTCCTGAAAAATCTCTGTCAAACTGTCGGATGAACAGAGCCTGTCAGCTCTTGTCCAGTCTAGAACACTCCAGACAATGTTCCGTAATTTTGGGATTTTTCCTGATTTCCTCTATGAAAATGTATTATTTTTTATTTTGTAGAAAGCTAAGACTGAGTTCTACAACTTCCATGTTTGCCGTTTTAGTTGAATTGATATGTAAGTCACTCAAAAAAGTCATTCTTTCTGCCTCTAGTTTTGAGTTGAACCTTCAATTTCCTGTTGTAGTTTCGTGCATAGGTCGTTGTAGATTTCAAATATTTGGAGTTATGTTGCATGTTTTATAAAACTCAAAAGTGGTTTGGTTTGATAACATCCGGATACAACTTAGTGAAGTTCAAAGTTTTCTCTGCAATCGTCATCGAAGTGCCCGAATCTGGGGTGATTCGAGTGCCCACGTAGACCCCCTGTCGTTGGTTATGACAGTTGCCAACTAGTTTGTCAGAAAGTTCAAAAATCCGTAGATGCCCGTAGGGTAGGCCAAAAATTGTGTATCATAGCTTGTTGGAAAGGTCTGGATCTGACCTAAATTTCCTCTATTGAGAGTTTTTGCAAACTCTGCCGCTTAAGGGGTCAAAAACTTCTTCGAACAAACTGTCTCCTGAGCCTAGGAGTCTATCAGAGACTTTTCTTCCAATCTCAGTTTCGAGTCCGTGGAGCAGACACTTTGGATCCAAATCTGGTGCTTTCAGATTCGTTGGAAAGGTGCACGAGTCACGCACTAGTTTTCTTTAGACCATTTTTGTCGAAACAGAGTGCACGAGTTTCAAAAACTCTATTTTCCAAGCCCTATTTGAATTCATCTTGTGAAACGCTTTTGCACGTATCGAGGTTTGTTTGGATCTTGGATTGTGGATCGATGCTTATCGAGTCCACATTATTTGGTATCAGAGCCGAATGTCGGGTTTCTCAATCTGACACGATCGTGGGTCTAGAAATTAGAGCCAAGTTATTGGGTTTCTTAATCTGAGACGATCATGGGTCTAGAAGTCAGAGAGCAAAGTTTGTCGAGATTCTTAATCTGACATAGCTTAGGGAATCTTAGTTGTTATTCGTTGTTTGTTAATTTTTTTTTTAGGGTTTTGGTCATCATAGCTTGGCGACAAGGAGGGTGCAATCACAATAATAGCAATTAATTTCAGAAATCTCATTGGTCTCAAAATATCAGCCTGTTTGATTCCGATGATGAATATGACGTCTCAACGCCCATATGTGAGTAGGTTAGGTGTCACCCCAAAAAGAACAAATTGGAAAATGCTTGAATTTGAGAGAACAAGTGACTCCGAGGATTTTTTAGAATGGTTAAGGAGGTTCAAAGAGAATCTAGTGTTATGGGAGGTTCCTGAACACATGAAGGTAGAATTAGTTAGCCTTATATTGAAGGGTCGAGTTGCCATTTGGTGGAGACGGCTCAAACAATCTTGTATTCATCAGGGTAAGGATCCTATTGTCCAATGGGATCACATGGAACGAAAGCTTAGAGCTGAATTCCTACCCCATAGCTTCCATGGAGAGATGAGATCGAAGCACTGTATGTTGAATCATACAAATTCTTCCTATAAAAGATCGAGACAAAATACTCGTATATTATGTTCTTCTTTCAGTCCCCGACCCAACCCCACCTCATTCAGAGCTACAAATTTTAGGGTTAGGTGTGAGGATGCCTCCTATGTGAGTTGTGAGGTCGAAGACAATCCCATTTCATATGACTCAGAACTTCAAAAAATAAAAAAGGTCATAGGGGAGAGCGGCGATTTAGAATGTGTTTCAAATCTCAAGGAAGAAATACAGTGCAAAAAGGATAATCCTATATTTGATATTTTTGTGAAAGATCCTCCTGAGGAGCTTTTTCATAAAATTATTGGTGACCCAATATTTGATGAGGAACCTATCCTCGATATAGCGTTCGATGCGTTGTCCGATAAAGTTGATAAAATCGATAAGGAACTCTCACTTGAAATTAAGGATGTTCCTATGTGCAAAACTCTTGAAGAACCTATTTTTGAGAAGATGTATAAAGAGTTGTCTCATATTTCTTCATTTTGGGAAATCGAAGCTATAGAAGAGCAGTCTGGTGTCAGTCTTGACGATCCTATGTTCGAGAAATTTTATGAGCAAATAGAAGAAACAAACTTTCCTCAAGATGCGGCCAACATTGTTGTCAACCACGATCTTCCAAGTCTCATTTGTGAACCCATCTTCGAGGAAGATGTAAGAATTGAAAAGCTCGATCCTAATATTGAAAAATCAATCGAGAGGTGTGACAAGGAGCTTTTAGGAAATGAAAATTTAGAAGCTCAAAATAAAAATTGTTAGAAAATTCTGAGACTCATGTTAGTCTTGAATGTGAATCAAGCATGTTAGAAAGGGCAAGAAAGATAGACCCAAGTGTCTTTTTAGAACATCAGGGTTTTATTGATAATATAAAACATTTTGCTTATGTGTTATCGATGAATGCATATAATAAATTCGAATTCTTGTTATATTGTGTGGCTCATCTTAAAAAAAATTTGTTATATGATTATCATGATCTTAGTGTGAATTTTGGTATTTTATGTGGCATATTCTATCAAAACATCTTATGTGTAGATGATCCAAATTTTGTTGAAATTATTACGACTTTAATGAAAGGTAAACTTATCAAATACAATGTTTTAGATACTTTTGTGCTTCGATCGTATTTTTCTATGTTTTGTGTTGCAAAGAATATTGAATTACATTACATAAATTATTATTGTCATTTCAATATAACATTTTTTTGCCTTGCTTAAATCTATTCTTATTTTCATGAGCAGATTCTGCGTTCATTTTATTTTGAATGTTTGCAGGAATTATGGAGCTTCACATGATAAGAACAAGGCTTCAAAGATGAAGCCTTTCGACCTAGGAGAGAATGATGTAGAGCATCCTGAAGATCCGAGCTTTGAAGATGAATTGGATCCAAATCCAATTCTCAAGATCCGACTCACGATGCGATCCATGGTAGATCCAATCGGGCAGGACCATATGAGTTTAATTGGATCTCCGCACACCCAGATCTATTTTTAATATCGTGCTGCAATATCTGAGATATTTTGTATCTTTCTCAGAGATTATAATTTTATGTTTTGATTCTATTTTGTCATGTTACGAAATCACATTAAATTTATTTTTATTTTTTATGTGTCAGATTCTACATATCCAGATAGTTCTAGTACCCTGTAGGATCTTTTTGTGGTGCTAGAGTGTGTATAGGGATTCAGGGTAGTCTTTTTATTTTTTCTGCATTTTAATTTTAATATATTTTTTTTATTGGATCCAGATTATCAGAGGTTTGAATCTTACCCAAGATCTAAACCGCTTGGGATTCATCCTAGTTGGCACCACTTCAAGTGGACAGCCAAGGGCTCCAGTCAAACTCCATGTTTGCCTTGGAAAATGAGCTTGTGGCTGTTGGGAGGCAATGATAGCCTTTTTCAAAAGGTGCTAATGCATTGGGCAAGTGGGCGGCGACTTGGAGAAACCCACCCTCCTTTGTGCGTAATTGGAGCAAGTAGGCGGCAACATCATTACCCCTGCTTGAGGGCTTAAGTCCCTCATGGAGGTCGACCATAAGGGTAGCTTTTGTTTTGAGAAAGAAAAAGAAGAAGAAGAATCCGAAAATAGAGTGGAGAAGAAATGTTTGAAGGTTGAAGATAGTCTCGGTATTTTGACCATATCTCCCTAGATACTGATCTAAATTGCACGATCTTTAGCTTGTTAGAAAGCTAAGATCTTGATCTACAAGTTTGCTTTTTACTATTTGGCTTGATTCGGCTTGGTTAAGCCTCTAAAGTCCATGACAAGTTACATGTTGACGACATCAAGAAAGTGGTGAGGTGTTTGCATTCTCTGTCCCATCTCATTTTGTGCTTTGAACTTGTTATTTTCTGATTTTTGCTGCATGCAAGTATTTGGTTCATAGTGTTTGAATGAAATATTGATGTTTTTATGTTCTTAAGCATCATTGAAAGTCGTTTAACCTCCTGCAAATTGTGTGTCACCATTTTCTGTAAAAAATGGAGCCCGGTTTTGGAGTTGTGAGAGACAACTCCAAAGAATCGACTGTATCTGCTTAGATACTGGTCTGATTCTAGTGTTCTTGGGCTTCTTGGAAAGCCAAGGCACAGACCTTCAACATTGCTGTTGAGGTCGCAGCCTGATTCGCCCGGCAGGGTCCCAAAAAATCTCTGTCAAACTGTTGAATGAACAAAGCCTCTCAGCTCCTGTCCAGTCCAGAACATTCCAGATAGTATTTTATAATTTTGGGATTTTTCCCGATTTCTTCTATGAAAATGTATTCTGTTTGATTCTGTAGAAAGCTAAGACTGAGTTTTACAACTTCCATGTTTTCCATTTTGGTTGAATTGTCATGTAAGTCACTTAAAAAAGTCATTCTTTTTGCCTCTAGTTTTGAGTTGAACCTTCAATTTCCTGTTGTAGTTCCGTGCATAGGTCATTGTAGATTTCAAATATTTGGAGTTATGCTGCATGTTTTATAAAACTGAAAAGTGGTCTGGTTTACTAACATCCGGCTACACCTTAGTGCAGTTCAGAGTTTTCTCTGAAATCATCATCTGAGTGCCCGAATCTGGGGTGATTCGAGTGCCCGCGTAGACCCCCTGTCATAGGTTGTGACAATTGCCAACTAGTTTGTCAGAAAGTTCAAAAATCTGTTGATGCCCGTAGGGTAGGCCAAAAATTACGTATCATAGTTCGTTGAAAAGGTCTGAATATGACATACATTTCCTCTATTGAGAGTTTTTGCAAACTCTACCGCCTGAGGGGTCAAAAAGCTCTTTGAATAGACTGTCCGCTGAGCCCGAGAGTCTATCACAAACTTGTCTACCAGTCCCAGTTGCGAGTCTGTGGAGCAGACACTTCTGATCTGAATTTGGTGCTTTCAGATTCGTTGGAAAGGCGCACGAGTCATGCATAAGTTTTTTTTGGATCACCTTTGTTGAAACAGAATGCACGGGTTCCAAAAACTCTATTTCCCGAGCCCTATTCAGATTCATCCTGTGAAACATTTTCGCACATGTCAAGATCCGTTTGGATCTTGGATCAATGCTTATCGAGTCCACATCACCTTCAATCTGCTGAAATGATCTTTCCTTTTGACGACTAAAAAAAGAATGGGCCTTAGAAGCAAATGGGTTGGTTGAAGCAAGAAATTAAGACACTCGACATCTGTAATGGTGAGCATTGATAGGAAGATGGGAGAAAATTTTCTTCCTTCATGAGGGCTTAGAGAAGCAGGATTTCTGTCTTCCTTTCTTTTTAATCTATCATTAAAACTCTTGTCTACACTCTTGAATGTAGCCATTGAATATTGTTTTTTGAAAACCATATATTTGATGAAGATTAAGAGTGTCCACATACTATTTAATACTATCTAGAGATGGTGTCCTCTTTTTATGGAGGTGCCCATAGTGTCCATGAGATTTTATGTTATTTTGAAGATATTTGCAGCTACATTGAGATTACTTTTTTTTTTTATAATGAGAAACCTTGGCCAAGAAATGGATCACTGAATGAGACCACTAAGGGAATTTTAAATCTAATAATAAAATGAAACACAATATGATAGTGAGAGAAGAAAGAGCAAAAAATACAAGAGATGTACGTGATTCCGTAATTGTGCCTACATCCACGGCTGACGATAATTCTTTACTACTTTTCCTCAACATTTTTACATTGTTTTACAACTGTTACATTTTGATCCTCATAAGGTTCTTCATATGATAAGGTATGCTTATTATCTTTTTTAACTCTTTTTTTACTATGATTTCTAACTTCTTTCTTATCTGTTCTAACTCATTTTTTACCATGATCTTTAACTTCTCGTTTATCTATTTTAACTCCTTGGCAAATATTGTTAACATATTTATCTTTATCCTTGATAGATTGACTAGGGAAATTTTGCTGCATTTGGTGCATATGCTGGCAGATCTAGATCCGATAATAACCCCCCTTAAACTGAGCGGTGGTGATGTCCACAAACCGAGTTTGAGTTTGAGAGAATGGAAGGTTGGCTTCATCTTTGAAGGAATAAAGGTTATAATAAGCTAACGCCAAGCCACCTTTTCACAAACGAAAACAATTGGTATCAGAACACTTTTCTCGTAAATCAAATCATTTTCAATTTACATCACCCCATATGTGTTTGGGAAACACTGGCTCCCAAACACAACCTTAATTGACGTAATTGACTGATTACAGGTCAACCATTCATCTTGTAAATTAAGATGTTAGTAGGTCATACAAAAGTTTCACCTACGGATGCTATTTGATCATGCATAAATCTTGCATTATATATATACATGATCCATCAAAAAATGAATTAAAAACTCATTCTTGTCAATATTTTTGAGAAACTGCTCTAAAAAAAAGAAAAAAAAAACTCCAATTTCAATCTTCCTTGCATTATTTAATTAGTTTAGGAGTTTGTGATTCATATTTTAATTAGTTTAGGATTGAGTATTTTTGAAAATTAGTTTTTAGCAAGGTAGTTTTTGGAATTAGTAGAAAATTAAGAGTAGTTTTTAGAAAAAATCGTGTGTTGCCATATATGTTTAGTATAAAAATAATGTTTTGAGACAGAGGGGGCGTCCTTTGGAAAAACACAAGCTCTTTCTCTCCCACTCCTCTTCGTTCTTCCCTCTTGAGTTTCGTTCGATCACCAGTTCTCCCTCACTTCTTCCCTCCTTTGATCTTTATTTCATCTTACTTTGAATCTCTGCTCTTGTCGGTGTTTCTTGCCCTGTCGTTGGAGTGCACGTTCAACCATGCGAGTGACTGTTCTTTTTCTCAACCCTTCCATCGGAAGTGGCTGCGAAGTTTTCTTCTTCTCCCTCATCTCTTTAGTCAATTTACACATAGTTTAAATTTATTTTTAGCATTGCATATCGGGTAGTTTAATTTCAGCAACATTGCTTTCTCTAGAATAGTTAGATTCTTTATTCTCGCTTTTTGCATAAATAGATTAGATTACGCTACATCGTAGAGTAGTCTTGCTCGCTATTTTATTTTATTTTTTTGTTAGAATAATATTCAGTTTCTTATAGAAAACGCAGTTTCGATTTATATTTATTTCAGGCCAGCAAACAGACCTGCGTGAGATCCTATTCACGCAAGTCGGTTTGGGTTGTGAAGTGTTGCTTGCACGATCTACATCAAGTTTATAAAAAAATTTTAATATTCACGTAGAACAATGTGCTTGATCTTTAGAGCATGAATCTTAGAGTTCTGCATTTAGTACTTGATCTAAAAAGATTTCGGTTTGAAAGAAACCAACGAATACGTTATCCAAATAAATCTTTTTAGGCTAGAACGTTTTTAGATCGAGTGTCCGATGAGATCACACGTGTCTTCAGCGTGAACATGCTGCCCACTTGAATCAGGTTTAACATGATTTGTTATTCATGATTTTCTTTATTTGTTCAACATAGATATTTATTATCGAGCAGAACAAGCATGAATTAGACTACACATTTTCTGGTTTTGCGTGTTTCCATATATCAACGTATTGATGTCGATCAATTCCTAGGCCTGCATAGTTCAAAAGTTTTCTGCATTATTTTTTGTGTTAATTAGTTAGGATGCATTAAGTAAGTGTTTTTCACAGTTAGATTGTTTAGTTTCATGATTAGTTAGTAGTTTGGTTTCATGTTTTTCTTTTATTAATTAGTAACTTAATATTTCAGCATTAGTTTATTAGAGTTGTTTAAATTAGTCTTAGAGTAATTAGTTAGATCAGATTTGCTTGTTTTATATCTTGAATTGGTTAGTTTGGATTTCGCGTTTTTCTTGAATCCGGTTAGTTAGAGTTTGTTTTACTTTGTTTTAAAGTTAGTTAGAACATTAGTTTGTTACAAGTTAGTTAGATTGTTACATTCAGTTAGTTTTAGTTTTTTATTCTTGTTACTATGAACTAACATTAATTTTAAAAATAGTTCCCTTCGTTTCGTTGGTTGTGTGGTTTTGCATTTTTTGTGTTTCGCAGGGAAAGTTTTATTGTGTGAAAGGCCCTTTGAGCCCTCAAAAGAGCCCTCAAAGGTCCCCTAAAGGTCCCTCAAAAATGTAAAGCAAATGAATACAAAACATTTAAACATCAAATACCAATAGCTCTTGGATTCATTCGAAGCAGTGGCATTGCAAGGGACTAAATCACAAGCAACAAGAAAACCCTCTATTTTTTATTTTCTTTTAGTTTTAGGGCCATTGATTTTAACTTGGTTTGTAATAAGGCATGTTTATTTTTTTTAGTCCTCTGCAAAAGGGTAACTTATTTTAATTAGTTAATTATTTTTATTTTAAGGCAATAAAGATTGCATTTCTGTGGAATACAAAGTTTTTCATTCCGTTCCCTAAATTCGACCTGGATGTCACCCTAGTGTGAGCCAGTTTTTATTATTTGTTGTCTGGATTTTATGAAATATTTTATAAAAAATATACCTTTAAAAATCTATTTTATAAAAACTCATACCAAATTTTTGGTGCCGTTGCCGGAGAACGGCGATCGAAAAATGAGTATTCACTTTATTGCCTCTTGGTTGTTCATGTGTTATTTATGACTGTTAGTTTCCTTTTTGCAAATAATTTAGGATTGCTAGTTTATTTTCTTTGCTTATTAATTAAGGTTGTTAGTTTGCTTTTGTAATTAGGATTTGTAGAACCACATTGCTTGCTATCCCTAGAGCCAAGTTTACTTTTCTTGCTTGGCCCACCTAATAAAATACCCTTTCATAGGCAACTGTGCATGATTGGTACCTTGCACGTAGTTTGATTCCTGTAAAATAAATGCTTGGGTGCAAGTATGTAGTTATTTATTTCCTACTTTCAGTTCTTTATTTTATTTTTGCTTGCTTTCGTGGTGTGGTTTGATCGCGATTGCGCGCTAGGTAGGTAGAAAACCAATCCCTAGGACAGTTGCTACACTGGTTTCTACTCAAAATGTATGCAAGAGCGACACTCGTTTGACCTCGAGCTTGTTTTACCTGTAGAGGACCCCGAGTCCATCATTAGTAGAGCCTGCAGATCCAGCCTCATGGCTGAGGATTAGCATATTACTCATTCCTTGAGGGAGTATTTCATTCATAATGAATATACTCCCGCCTCCTGCATCGCGAGACCTAACGTAGGAGCGAACCAATTCGAGATTAAGGCTAGTGTCATACAGATATTACCTTCCTTCTATGGCCTTAGCAATGAGGACCCCTACCGTCATCTCGATGAGTACCTCGAGATCTGCTCCACGATGCAGATCAATAATTTTGAAGATGATGCATTAAGGTTAACATTGTTTTCGTTCTCCCTTAAGGACAAAGCCAATCACTGGCTAAAGTCTTTAGATACAGTTCAAATTATCAACTGAGACCATATGCAGAAAGAAATTATGAAAAAGTATTTATCAATTGGTAAAACAAATCAGTTTCGTAAGGCCATAACCAGTTTTTCACAAATTGAGCGAGGACAATTCCATTAAATGTGGGAGAGGATGAAAGATCTTCTCTAAAAGTGTCCTCACCACCAGGTGCCCCATTGACAACTGGTATAATATTTTTATGATGGTCTTACTGAGAAAAATCGTCAAATGGTTGATTCTTTGTGTGAGGGCACATTCATGCTCAAGAGCGAGGACGAGGCATGAGCCCTATTCAAAATATTGAGTAAAAACTTTATGCACCATGCCTTGTCAACGAGATGTGATAAGACCACATCTACTCCCAGTGACTCTAAAAAGGGAGGGATTTTTGAAGTTAGATCCAATTAAGAATTGTAAATCAAAGTAGACCAGTTGACTAGAAAAGTGAATCAGCTGCTAGCCAACCCAACTTCAATAAATCAAGTGAGTAAAGTGTGTGAGCTATGTGCTAGCCCTGCACACTATGTTTCTGACTGTTCGGCAACACCACCCTATCACGAATTCGTTCAGGAGCATGTGAATGCTTCCCAAAGTTTTGCTAGACCCGTGCATGATCCATATCACCCACCTATAACCCGAGATGGCAAAACTACCTCAACTTTGCGTGAAGAAATCCATATAACCCACCTCATATGCAAGCCAGACCGTGTAACTTTCAACAAGGTTACCCAAGGCCCACATTCTCACAAGCTCCCTCTCAACTTAAATTGCCTTCTCCTCAAGAACCCACATCAAATTCATCCTTTCAGGAAAAACTCCTCGAGGCCTTCTCTGACATAAAGGTCAATCTCAACTCCCACACGCAGTCAATAACTAAGTTGGAGAATCAGATGGGACAGTTGGCTGAGACCTTGAACAGGGAACACGAAGAGAGCCTACCTAGTCAACCTATCGTCAACCCGAGGGGTAAGAAACCCATGCACCATGGCTTGCACATCACATAGTCTCATCAAGAGCATGCTAACTCTGTTATCAAGCAAAGAGGGGGAAGGAACTTCACCCCATTCAGGAGAAGACTAAAGAGTCCAAAAAAAAAACTTACTAGCTAGTCGATCTCTCTTACCAGACCAAAGGAAAGCGACCAGGGCCTACGGCCTGTGCCTTCTCCTTCGTATATTCTTCGAACCCCATTTCCTCGGGCCTTAGAAAGACCGAATGATTTTGGCAAGTAGGGAGCAAAAATGCAAGAAATGCTTGAGATATTCAAGCATGTTCACATAAACCTCTCCCTACTTGATGCCATCCAACAGGTGCCTACATATGCAAAGTTTCTTAAAGAACTTTGCACGCAGAAGAGAAAATCAAGATTGTTGCCCAAAAAGATCTTCCTGACTGAGCAGGTGAGCTCGGTGTTTCGGCACCAAGCTCCACCTAAACTTAAGGATCTAGGGACACTGATAATTTCTTATGACATCAAGAACATGACTATTAAGCGTGTTTTGCTCGATCTTGGGGCCAGTGTAAACATATTGCCAGGATCTCTGTATGACATTTTTGAGATTGAGGATCTAAAACCCACCACGACCATCTTACAGTTGGCCGACAGGTCTACTAAGCTTCCCAAGAGAATCTTGGAAAATGTGTAAGTCAAGGTCGAAGACTTTTATTTCCCTATTAATTTTCTTGTTCTGGATATGGAAGGCATTGATGTCGCTCACCGAACCCTCATCATTCTCGACCGACCATTCTTGGCAATTGCCAATGCTTGTATTAACTGTCATACTTAGAAGATAGATGTTTCTTTTGACAATAAGCAATTGCGAATAAACATATTTGATATTGTTATGAGAGCGGCGGAAAATGATGAATGTTGCCATGTAGAGGACAATCATCCTCAATGGAAGCAATCTGATCCATCACAGTTGGATAGTTCATGGTTGATATTACAGTTCATGGCTCATTATCGGAGAAGTGTCCCCACAAGTGTCAAAAAGATTTTCAAATGTGTGTGGGGGCTAATCTCGTTCATAGCGAAGAAAAGAGTCATTTTAAGGTCTAGATGGGTAGACTTTTAGGACACACAATGGACAAAAAAAAATGAAACCATATACCTCAGACCTGCTGATTGAACATGCCCTTCAGTCCATTGATCTCATGGGCGATGAAGGGTAACCAAAGATCCGTCTGACTAAAGACGTAAAACTTAGCGCTTTATGAAAGACAACCCATATTGTTGTAATTTTAGTAATGCAGTGGTTTTTTCTTTTGTTTGTTTTATGAGCATGTATGATAGATCATGTATACATTTCATTTTTTTTATATGATTTATGAGTTACAGGTGACAGGACAACTTTCATAGCGCGGATCAGGCGACCTCTATTCCTTCCCTTGATTGTGTTTGTTTCTTAGTGTGCATTCATTCAGTTGAATCTAAGCATGAGGGAGTGCCACTGAAGACAATGTCATTCAAGCATGGGGGAGAGTTTAGTTTGCACACTCAAAATTTTCTTTCTGTCCATGTATCTGCACTAATGAAAACTCATAAAAATTAGGCTTTTAAGAAATGAGTTAAACTTGATATGAATGCTTTACACAATCTAACATTTTTAGAGATTTTTTAAGCCCCACAAAATTTTTTCTTCGATATAAATTTGAAAAAAATGTGTTTATTTAAATATGCATAATTTTATTTTTAAAAAACTAAGCAAATAAATAATATAAAAAATAAGAGCTCAAAAGCAAAAAAGAGCATACATTTAGTTGGTTGATGTCTTCGTATTCCTTAGTAGCTGGGCTCAGACATAACTTGAAGTGTTTGATTTCCATGTCAAAAAGGACAATAAAGAAAATCACTTATATGCTTAAGTTGATATCTGTGACCTATTTGGTTTGAACAAGTAGAGCCTGAGAGGTGTTTATACCTGGTGCCCTAAAACCATATGGTTTGAGAGCTACCGACTCAAAAGCCCGTTACATGAACTTTATAGAGAGCCTAAGGGATGTTGACATTGCACATGACAAGAAGAAAGCTATACGTAAAACTATAAAAATAAAAGGTTTAGTGACTCGAGCAATTAAGTTTGAGAAATACTTTGTATTTGGTGCCCTAAGGTCGTCTAGCCTGAGAGTCACTGACCCAAAGCTCGTTACACGAGAATTGAAAATTGAAAATTGAAAATTGAAAATTGAAAATTGAAAATTGAAAATTGAAAATTGAAAATTGAAAATTGAAAATTGAAAATTGAAAATTGAAAATTGAAAATTGAAAATTGAAAATTGAAAATTGAAAATTGAAAATTGAAAATTGAAAATTGAAAATTGATATAGTGCTCAACTGAAAAAGGAAGTATAAAAAAATTGAAAAAAAAAAAATCAAGCGCATAAAGATAAAGTTCACTGTTTAGGAATAATTTCTGAGAAACCTATGAAAAAAACATATAAGTGAGGAGAAATAAGCCATAACATGTGCGTATTCGATTTTTCGAGAATAAAACATATAAGTGATTATGATTTTTCTTAGAAAGGTAAAAGAAAATTTTTATTCTGTAGTGGCATGTAAAGATTCTAAATATGTTTTGAGAGTCTAATGACATGAAATACTTGTTTAAACAAACTTCTTAGCTGTCAAATGCTTCTTGAAGTTGAATCTTGATATAAACATAACAGAGATGTTTGTGGCTAGCATCACTGCAAACTCTCACGAGACCTTACTCGTTCACTAGGGTAACCCAAGGGCTTAAAGGTTTTGTTGCATAAGCTAAATGCAACCGTGATTCCTACGAAAGTGAGTTAGGATTTGATTTGCATATCTTGTTTTTGCTTTTTCTTATTAGGGTTAGTTTGCTCGATGATTAACAAACAATAAGCATGGGAGAATTTGATCATGCATAAATTCTGCATTATATATATATATATATATATATATATATATATATATGATCTGTCAAAAAAATAAATTAAAAACTCATTCTTGTCAATGTTTTCGAGAAACTGCTTTAAAATAAAAAATGAGAAAAAAATACTAATTTCAATCTTCCCTTTGTATTTTAATTAGTTTAGGAGTTTGTGATTCATATTTTAATTAGTTTAGGATTGAGTATTTTTGAAAATTAGTTTTTAGCAAAATAATTTTTGAAATTAGTAGAAAATTAAACGCAGTTTTTAGAAAAAAAATCGTGTGTTGCCCTAGATGTTTAGTATAAAAGTAAAATTTTGAGACAGAGGAGGCATCCTTCCTTGGAAAAATGCAAGCTCTTTCTCTCCCTCTCATCTTAGTTCTTCTCTCTTGAGTTTTGTTCGATCACCGGTTCTCCCTCACTTCTTTCCTCCTTTGATCTTTATTTCATCTTACTTCGGATCTCTGCTCTCGTCGGTGTTTCTTGCCCTGTCGTCAGAGTGCACGTTCAATCACGAGAGCCATCGTTCTTTTTCTTAACCCCTCCATCGAAAGTGACTGTGAGGTTTGATTCTTCTCCCCCATCTCTTTAGTTGATTTATACACAGTTGACCTGTGTGAGATCCTATTCACGCAGGTCAGTTTGGGTTGTGAAGTGTTGGTTGCACGATCTATGTTAAGTTTATATAAAAAAAAATTAATATTCACATAAAACAGTGTGCTTGATCATTAGAGCGTGAATCTCAGAGTTCTGCATTTAGTACTTGATCTGAAAAGATTTCAGTCCGAAAGAAACCACCAAATATGTTATTCAAATAAATCTTTTTAGGCTGGAACATTTTCAGATCGAGTGTCCGATCAGATCATGCGCATCTTCAGCGTGAACATGCTGCCCACTTGAATCAGGTTTAACGTGATTTGTTACTCACGATTTCCTTTATTTGTTCAACATAGATATTTCTTATCCAGCAGAACAAGCGTGAATCATACCACACGTTTTCTGATTCTACGTGTTTCCATATATCAACGTCAATCATGCAATCTAGCGTGATTGACGTTGATCGACTCCCAGGCCTGCATAGTTCAAATGTTTTCTGCGTTATCTTCTGTGTTAATTAGTTATTAGGCTGCATTGAGTTAGCATTTTTCATAATTAGATTGTTTAGTTTCATGATTAGTTAGTAGTTTGGTTTCATGTTTTTCTGTTAGTATGTTACAAGTTAGTTAGATTGTTACATTCAGTTAGTTTTAATTTTTTATTCTTGTTCCTACAAACTAACATTAGTTTTAAAAATAGTTTTCTTTGTTTCGTTGGTTCTGTGATTGTGCATTTTTTTGTATTTCGTAGAGAAAGCTTTATTGTGCTAAAGGCCCTTCGAGCCCTCAGAGGTCCCTCAAAAGTTCCCTGAAGGTTCCTCAAAGAGCCTTCAAAAATATAAAGTAATGAATATAAAACATTTAAACATCAAATACCAGCAGCTCTTGGATTCACTTCTTGAATTCATTTGAAGCAATGATATTGAAAGAGACTAAATCACAACAAGAAGACCCTCTCTTTTTCTTTTATTTTAGTTTTAGGACCATTGATTTTAAGTTGGTTTGTAATAAAACCTGTTTATTCTTATTATTTTTAACTCTATGCAAAAAGGTAACTCATTTTAATTAGTTAATTATTTTTATTTTAAGACAATAAAAACTGTATTTATGTAGAATACAAAGTTTTTCATTCCGTTCCTTGAGTTTGACCCGAATCTCACCCTAGTGTGAGCCGATTTTTATTACTTGTGTCTCACTTTCACAAAACGTTTTATCAAAAATATACCTTAAAAAATCTATTTGATAAAAACTCACACCACTATTTATTAGTTTTCTACCTTTCAGGGAGTAGATAATGGTTCCTCTTTAGATCATTTACTGCAATTTTATAAAACAAACTACAAATAATTGGCAATTTTCTAACAGAATTCATGAAAGATTCGGGAGCAGATCAAGAGAGAAACTGCATCCAATAGAATCTATTAAACTGGAGTACACACAATGGAGTAAAAGCAGCTACTTCTAAGTCTCATTTCCTCTCATTTTCTCAACCATCAATCTACCCTTCTCTTCAAGGTGACGCCTCTTCTCTTCCAATTTTTCTCCCATCTTCTTTCCAATGTCCATCATCTTAGCTCGCCTGCCGTACTTCTTCATGTTACTCATTGAATGTTCTCTTGATAGCACAGTTGTCTCACCAAAACTCTCTGAGACATCCAGTCGAGTACTACCTGTACTGTAGCTATCTTGGCTCTCTTCACGTTTTAAGAGTGGAATCTTCAGCTCATCAACCATAACACCGTGCGTTGACTGTTCAGCACCTGATGAAGCTACTCTGGTTATAGATGGTGAAACCTCCATTGGAGATTCACGACTAGAAGGCTGTGAACTAGCTGCAAGTTCCAACTTTTCAGCATCATTTGTAGGATGGTGTTTACCAGAGTTCTCAGCATCATTTGTAGGATGGTGTTTACCAGAGTCCTCCCTGCTTCCCTTGCCAGACTCTTCCTTACCTTTAGATTTACCCAACTGATTGTCAAGAGAATCAGCATCTGAAATTTCAGCATCATCTTTGGGATGCCTCCCAGAACCTTGTTTGCTTCCCTTTCCAGAATCTAACCTACTTTTAGCTCCATCTGCTTGCGTATTAGGAGCATCAATTCCTGTTGAATCACCAGATTCTTGGTGGGCCCAAATAAATGGTGCAGCATCTCGTGGAACCCAATCATCCTTTCCAGATAGCATCCATGGAATACATACACACTCACAGTTTGGAAGAACCATACTATCCTTGAGAGCTGCCTGTAGGCAATGTTCATATTGACACCTCAGTGCTACCATAATTGGCAGATATTCAAATATTGTGATTATGTGAAATGAAATTGGCAAACGATGAGAGTTATTAAACCATAACTAACCTTAATTCGATTGCTAATAAGCAGAGTTATTTGTCCATTGGTAATTTTATGATCTCCCACATGTGCTTCTAAATCCCACTCTGTTTGGGGCATCGTTGTGAAGCCAAACCAGACCTGATCTGAAGGAGGAGGTTTTATATGTATTCGCACAGTTCCTCGAAGCAGCGTAATTTTGATTGCTAAAGATATAGGCGCCTGCCATATCCGCCCAGAAAACAACAATAAACTCCATGTAAGGCCTAACTATATTTACAGGCATACAGAAACTATCCAGAATGGTAACTAATAGATAACAAAAGTTTTTCAGACATCATGTACACAACACAAGCACTTTGTTGGTGATTTGATTTGAAATCAAGAGAAGCAAACAAACATGATTGTATTAATACAGTTCAGTATCTAGTTCATCCTCATTACTTTTGGCTGAGCAGAGGTTTTCTGCAATTTAAGGTGTATTTTTCCTAGCAGAACCTGATATTTAAGAAACATATACATATAATTTATGATCCTTATCAAAGAACCATTTGCATAAGGTACATGAAAATGTAAATGTCATACCAAATAGAAAAGTTTTTTGGTTGAAAAAGAAAAGCTATGAAATGATTCCAGTGCTAACCTGTGAGACTTGGTCAGCAAGAGAACTTAATCTGGATTTCCACCTTGATACATAACCTGATTTCCAGTTAGTACTCTTGGAACTTTTATCCCTATCTGCAACAGAAGAATTACTCAAGAATATTAGCATATAAAAGAAATTATGCAACGCAATCATCCTATGGTCTTCCAAAAAATAAGTCATGCAACAATTCTGGAATAGGATCAGAAACTCACCTGGCTGTCATCATGTCACAGGCTCTTTTTGGAATAGATGGTGTTATAAGTGCTGCATAGTTTTTACCTCCTTAAAAATGAAAAGGATTTTAAAGTGGCATCTTCATAAATTTTACCTTTACCATGATTAGCAGCCTTTCATTAATGGCATTCTTTTAAAATTGTCCTTTTTCCTATTCTATCTTTTCCTCTATATTTAAGATAAGATTGTCTCCTACTATTTACTGCTATGAGGCCTAGTCGTTACTTTTACAATCTGTTTAAATCTGATCTCTTTTATATTACACTTATGTGGCAGTTGCAGTTCTCCATGTGTTTTGAACTATTTACTGTCTAGGAGGCCTAGGCTCCTTAATACCAACCCCATTGTAACCAGGTCAAGTGACAGTTTTTTCAAGTTCTGTGAAACTGAGCTTCCTTGCCATATTCTCATCACCAGTACAATCAATGGGATGGACCTGAGCCATGCTGGGGTAGTTACAACCTTACTAGGTTCAGGTCCAAGTCCAATCAGCTTTAAACTTTAGGTGAGCTTGAGCAGGGTTCCTTCCCTAAGGGTTTGTTTGTGTGCCACATGCACACAATCCTGTGCATTTCTGCAGGGCCCACCTCCTCTTTCCCTGCAGAAAGAGGAGCTCATTTTCAATACTTCCCATGGGAGAGGGGGTGGTCGGACTCGTGTTCTGCAGAAGAGAGCTCCACAGAAAGTTTGCCGTAGAGCTCTCTTCCATGGCACACAAATGCGCCCTAAATGCTTTGGACTTTCAGTTCAGAACAGGCCCAGAAAAATCATTTCAGAACCTGCACATTGACTTTCTATGCTTGTCACAACTTGGTAGGTCCAACTCTCATTACTGTCAAATCAAAACCAACCCAGCTTAGGACAACCTGAAGCATTGACAGCCTGCCATCACTATAAAATTCTTTTGATCATTTTCTTCTTTTCAAAATGGTCATCGTTATATACATTTCTTTCATATAATCATCTTCTCCTTCAAAATTGCCACCCAGACCAGCACCATCATCATCTCTCTCTCTCTAACTCAACAATAAAACCACCCCTGCTTCTACAGCCATGGGGTGGCCGGCTAAAGAATATTGTACAAACTGCCTCCCCACCACAATGACCAATAACTGCAAGGCTTTTGGGCAGCACTTGGATGATACCTGGAGAAAGGACAGGAAGTCAAGGACTTATTTCATCTTGGCACCATCATCAAACATGCGCCAACCTAGTTCAGTATGGGTGGACAAAGCTAACCATGTCTCAATTGCCAAAGTAATAACATTTTAGCCTAGCGGATTGTTTACCTCTCCGCACTCTTAGGCAATTCTTTCTGGGTTGCTGAATGAGCCGAACAAGCGTGGAATGAGGTGTTCAAGCTAACCCACTTGAACAGAGTCCTAGCTTGAGCTCAGGCCTAAGCGTGATGATTCCAAATTGAAAGCAATTTTATTTGAACTCTAGACTTATTTACCAATCCAAATGCTTCAACCACTTGATTTACACTACAGTATGTGAAATAAATCCAACTAAAAATATATTTGAACTCTTAACAACTCTATATGAGCTGAATGGAGCACCCTTTCTTCATGCTTGAGGTTGCCTATTTTATAAGTTCGAGCAAACCCTTTATGAGCTGAACATGATCCAAGTCACGAGCATCTCTCATTTCTTTCCCCGCCATAATCATATTCCTTCTTCACCCCTGCATTTTCAACTCTCTGGTTTTCTGTTGTTATTGTCCAATGTGTTTTACATCTTCAATCTTCTATGCATCTAATTATAATTGCTTCAGTTCCTAATCATAAGTCTTCTCCACCTTTTCATTATACAGTCCCCATTTTCTCATTGGAAATACTTGTTTATGTCTTTCTCATTTATCGTCTTTTTCATTCTTTTGTTCCACATGAGTTCATGGTTTTGATTCTCTTGAACCATTATGTGGGCTCACCATCATCACCTTGGATTTTTTTATGTATTTATCATCATGGAGCACATGAACTTCCTTTCGAGAAACAGCATAAAAGTTAACTTATTGCAACCATACTCCTTACAAAGGAAATAACCTTGAGATCAAGGCACCTCGTGACTTGTCAAGTCAAGAGTTCAGTGTAAGGCAAGAATGTAAGCAGAATGACCCTCAACTCACCTCATGATGATCATTTTTCCTAGAAGGACTATATGATGAATCAGCTCAAGCCCTATGAATGTTGTCAAAATGAAGCTATCCACCCACAAGGTGATAATGCTTATAGAATCTTACCAAGAGAGGCACAACATTTTTGTAACAAAAACAGAGATAAACCTCTCATCAAAACACTTCATGTTGACATGGAAGTAAATATTTTGGATTGCCACTGTCTTTAGCTCGATTGCATTTTCCTCATGATAACTACAGTATTAATAAAACCCATCACACGTATTCAACATAAAAGGAAACTTGGAACAGACACAAGACAATGGTCTTTATTCTCTTCATTCCTGTAATTTTCAAATATGTGCATGCTACTGTAACATTGATAAAGACAGTCACCATGATAAAATAAGTAAAAGACAACAAAAGAAAAGGTCCAGGCAACCTTAGATATATTTATTTGCATACTTTAAAAGGTGATCCTATAAAAAGGATTGAAAGTGAGGTTGCTTACCCTTATTATCATCCTCATTTCCTTTTTTAATGCTATCAGGTGCATCTTGGGACAATCCCAGTTGATCGCCCAGTTGTTCCAAACCCTCAAGAAGATCTGTGTTTACATCTGCTGCAGAATTTGATTCCAAACTTGTGCCAATGATGCCTTTCTGGAAATCTGGTGCACCAACTTCCAGTCTAGTTTCAATATTCAATGTTGCACCACCTGAATATTCAATGTCAACTTCCACAGCCCACACATCATTCATATCCATTGGAAGAGCCCTCATATTATGAATATAAGGTGGAAGATTTCCAATATCAAGGTTGCTGCATATAACTCCCCCAACATAAGAAGGAGTCCTCACATTGGACAGTGTTCTCTGATCATATTAAGAGAAGTTCTGTAAATTTGATGAGCAGCAATTGAAAGTCAAAAGAATTATGCATAACCTACAGAGTTGCCAAAGCATGAAGCAAAAGTAACCATTGGGTTCATATAGAAAATGAAGTGGACAAAATAATCTCAACACTGTAGAATGAACTTCAAAAGCATACATACCTGAATACGATCTCGCATGAAATTAGCTAATTCTTGGCTTCGTTTAGCATCAAAAAATAATCTTGAGAAAAGCAAGTTCCAACAAAGAGTTCCTTCATCAGTGTTGAGCTTCTCCTGAGAAGCTTCAACACCACAATAAGAGCCAGGATCTTGATCCATATCTGGAGATATGGAAACTTGGCCATGAGCTCCAGTATCAGTTGACAGGGGTAAACTCAAATCTCTTTGTGAGGAACTGGGATCATTTTTCTCCACTGAATAAGCTTTAAAGGAGGCATTATGGGATGATATATCTTGGGAAGCACCTGATTTGTTACTACTACTTTTCTCTTCATTGGTTAGCGCTGAGGCAATACCTGTCCTACTTTCAGAGCTAACTTTGGATGCTTTCTTTGCAAGCTTTTTCAGAAAAAGACGAACCCTTGAAGAGGCATCGATTCTCTGAGATTTATCATCTGGTTCAGGAAAACCTATAGAGGGCTTTGAGAAAAAAGGATGTTCTGCATTTAAGGATGTCACATACTTTCGAAATTCACGGATGGCCTTCATGTACCATGTTAGTTTTTCCTTATCCACACGAGACGCAACACTAAGGGCTTTGCACCATGACTCCTTTTCCCAAGAAGTTTCAACATATATGTAGCAAACCTTACTTCCATTATAGATTATTGAATTCTTGTTTTCCAGTCTGATGGGATATTTTTTAGCCCTAGATTACAACCAAAGATGTAATACAAGAATAGCCAAATTTAAGAGAATAAAGCGGAGGGAGAGAGCATTTTTACATACCACTTTCTTGTGGAAAGACTGCCAGCTGATACAGCAGCTACAGTGCAACCATCAAGCTGGATTGATGAGTGATTACCATCTATATCTCTTAGAATAAGGGTCCGATCTTCAATTTTTCCGAATCGTCTAGTAGGTGCAACCTCAAAAATAACCTTTTTTTTCTTTTGTTCTCTGGGAACTTTTGGGTTAGGTTCGGAAAGACAAACCTTTGGAACCTTGTCTGGTTCCAAAACCCAGATCACACCCTGGAAAGATAACAAAAGATTTTGGAAATATGAACGGCTAACTTCTTAAGCTAGATGACCAAAAAATGTCGTTATCAAATAATATATTGAATGCAGCAGCTGAAACAATTTTACTCAGAATATGGTTTACTTCATCAAACCACTAACAACTTGCCAATCATAATCATGCCTAAAACCCAGGGATGGTAAATTGTTTTCTCATAAACAAAAAAGTTAGGACAGTCAAGATATGCATAATTCTTGAAAAACATGGCAAATGCAAGAATCACTCATTCAATAATACAAGAAAAAGAAATGTTACTTATGTGGATATAAATAGCAAATCCACAAAAGAAAAAGGCACCCTGCAGATGCAAATACATCCTTCTTATGGGCTTATGTAGAGAATCTGTCCAGTGCCAAATCCCAAGGAACCAGTATCATTAGTATCTTTCACACATATCATTTCCATGGAACTTGTTACTTGCATTGTCTGATTTTTTTTTTTAAACTTACTTTCAGTCATAAACTAATTATACACTGATCAAATTATTCTTTGTGCCTCATGTAAGGCATTAATATAAGTTTTGTGAAGAATAAAGCAGCATCACATATTATAAGGCCACATCACCATGAGGGCACACAAGCATGTCAGCATGCTGAAGTTCTCTGCAATCCAGATTATGTACAAGGTACTAATTTGTTGCTTGTATGCTCTACATTGAACATACTCTTAGCCATATTTTTAGGGCCTTATAATCCTTAGCATACTCATATGCATAAAATGAAAAAACGTTCCTTATGTGCCACGACATTTTGTTACATTGACTTGTCCTAAATGTTAAGAATGATCAGCTACCTCTGTTGGCTGATGCATTGTTTTCTTCATTTGTGGTTTGTGATATAGTCAAAGGTACGTTTATCATTATTGCTTGGTGCCACTTATTTATTATTGTAATTCCTATTATTTTGTATTTTGCTTTTGGTACATCACTTTGGCTTTATGCCATGTAGGGTCAATAATAGAAGCTATTTTCTTACTAAAATAACTTATAGAAGGATTTAGAGAGATGGGTAGAAAATATAGTTTTCATAGATTTGGAGAAAGCTTACAATGGAGTCCTAAAGAATTTAATTTGGTCAGTGTTAAGGAAGAAATATATCCCCTATAGATATATTAAAATAATTCAAGATATGTATAAGGGGCAGTTACAACCAAAGTTGCCAGTAGGGAAAGCAGGAGTAGGAGCGGGAAGCGAGGCACTTTCAAAATTTTAGGAAGCGAAAAGCGCATGACAATTTAGAAGCAAACCAAGAATCGTCCCAAAAGCGAGAAGATAAGCGACCTGGAAAGCGAACTGAAAGTGACCTAGGAAGTGAGGTGGAAGCGAAAAAAGGGAACAAAGAAGGAAAGACAAAAAGAAAAAAACAAAAAGAAGAGGAAGCACTTCCCCTAAAATTTTGGTGCTTCCCAGCATGTTTCGGAAGTGCCACATTTCGCGTTTCAAAAACACGCTTCCCCAGATCCTATGGTGCTTCCGGTAACCCTGTGTCAGAATTCCTGTAGAAATCAAAGACGAGAGAGAGATTGTTGGGAATCGGCAGCCTGTATCCTTCACACAGGCTGCGCTAATACTTCATTAGCCTTAATAGGGTTACAATAATTTACACATGGACAAAAGTGCCCTTGTATTAGTAACTCATGTTATATTAAAATACAAAACCTGGGAATGGATATGGATCCTTTATTGAATGGATCCATATCCAGCCCATATTCTAATACTGTTCCTCAAGTTGTGCATGGGAGTGAACCATGTGCAACTTGTTCTTCAGATACCAAAAACGTTGAATTGTAAGACCTTTTGTAAACATGTCAGCAATTTGGTCTTCTGAAGGCACATAAACTGGTTCAATCTCTTTGTCTGATGAAATGTTGATCAATCTCGATATGCTTAGTTCGACTGTGTTGAATGGGATTGAATGCAATTTGTATAGCACTTTTATTATCACACATAAGTGTCGAATTTGAGATATCCTCCCCCATCTCTGTAAGTAGATGCCTAATCCAGGTCACTTCTGCAGTGGTCGCTACCATAGATCTATACTCTGCCTCTGTGCTAGACCTTGCCACAACCTTCTGTTTTCTGCTACTCCATGAGACAAGATTTCTTCCAATGGAAACACAGTATCCTGAAATAAACCTCCTCTTATCTGGATCCCCTGCCCAGTCTGCATCTGTATAGGCCAGTATGTTATGTTTTGGTGACTTCCATGAAGATTGAATATATGTAAGTCCATCGCCTACCGTTCCTTTTAGATAGCGAAGGATGCGTTTGACAACATCCATGTGACCAGTCTTTGGTTCATGCATGAACTGAGATACTTGATTAACAGAATATACAATGTCTGGTCTATTAAAAGTAAGATATTGCAACATACCCACTAAACTACAATACTTGACTGCATCAGGATATAACTCACCATCACAAATACTGAGCTTTTGGTTGACAACACTGGGTGTAGGTAGAGGTTTACAATCTGTCATTCCTACTTTAGCCAGAAGATCAAGAGTGTATTTGTGTTGAGTTAATGACATTTTGTTATCTTGTCTGGCCACCTCTACACCAAGAAAGTATCTCAGTTCCCCAAGGTCTTTCATTTTGAACTGCATACTCAATAAAACTTTAATTCGTTGAATGTGGTCTGGAGCATTACCAGTGATCACAATATCATCAACATATATGAGTAAGAAAACCAGGGTGGTATCATTCCTGTATATAAACAAAGAATGATCTAGTTGGGAACAAAAGAAACCATGCTTCTGAATCTCTAAGGAGAAGCTTTCGAACCATGACATGGAAGCTTGCTTCAAACCATACAAGGCTCTGGTTAATTTGCATACATACTCTTTTGGGTCTCCCTCTATATAACCTTGAGGCTGCTCTATGTAGACCTCTTCCTTTAAATTTCCATGAAGGAATGCATTTTTAACATCAAGCTGACTAAGGATTCGACCATGTTCAATTGCCAAGCCAAGTATGATGCGAATAGTTCCCATTTTCACCACTGGGCTGAATGTCTCATCGTAATCCTGACCATATTCTTGAGTGAAACCCTTAGCTACAAGACGTGCCTTGTACCGTTAAATGCTACCATCCGGTTTATATTTAATTTTATATACCCATTTCGAACCAACAACATTCTTATCTGGAGGACGGCCAACTATCTCCCATGTTTGACACTCATAAAGTGCCTCGATCTCCTCATTCATCGCTTCAATCCATTTGTTGGATTGGACAGCTTGATGAAAACCAAGTGGTTCATCATGTTTTTCAATCTTGGATAGAAAATTTTGAAAGTCCATAAAAAAGTTGAAATCAAAGACGAGAGAGAGAGAGAGAGAGCGCTCTGATATTGTTGGGAATCGGCAGCCTGTATCCTTCACACAGGCTGCGCTAATACTTCATTAGCCTTAATAGGGTTACAATAATTTACACATGGACAAAAGTGCCCCTATATTAGTAACTCATATTACATTAAAATACAAAACCTGGGAATGGATATGGATCCTTTATTGAATGGATCCATATCCAGCCCATATTCTAATATATTCTAATACCCTGGTTACGACCAAAGGTTGTAAGTATCGTATCACTACCCATATCGGTCGGTCCCAAAATAAGATACATATTGTATCATATTGTAAAAAATCATAATTTTTTTCAAAAATTTTAAAAATAAATCTTAAAGAACAGAAAAATAGCAAAAATTCTAAAAATCATTACACATGAAAAATGATGAATTGCACAAAATACAACCATAAAATCACATATGAAGCAATTATGTCTCATCTTCATCATACACATCCTCCTAGGGTTGCACATAACTCATTTCTGCCTCACTCATCTCTTTTTCTTATCTTTTTTCTATTAAACCAATGAATAATTGTTGGCATTGTCATTTCACGACATTTGGCAAATTCCTTGACATGTAGGCCACAACATTGAGATGTGTCCCGGCTAAATGATGCTTTAACCAAGAGATACCACCTGAAAAAATACTATGACAATAGTTGTACTCGATTTTCAATCAGTTTTCACTCATTACTTGAGTGCCCCATTGCCATATTAGATCATCCAATGTCATCTTCCCACAAAAAAAACTCAATAAGAAAATAATAGGGATTTTTTACCTTAACCCACTTCTTTAGTAAAAAAATGGTAGAAATGTACTCTTACTTGAGTAAACCACAAAAGCCCTCTCCCTTGATCATTAATTGACCTCAAAATCACTCTCACGACTCCTATGAGTGTGGAGCATAATTTCTACCTTGATATAAATTCATAATTTTTTAAGGTAGTTTTGTAATTTTACATTTATATAGGTTGTCTTAGACTCCTTATATTTAAAAAAGCCAGCCATCTTTTGTAAGGTGTGTGTATCTTTAATAGTGGATGTAAAATCCAAAAAATTTCAGGAATTATCCACATAAATAAAGGTGAAAGTTCTTCAAAATAAATATGATAATATCTTGTTTTTCGAATGGATTTGTTCCGAATTGATATTGGATCCAAACAAGTTCATATAGATCCAGTAATTGGATTCGGATATGGCAAGCAGATTCGGATCTCAGATGGATCCGAAACTCAATCGGAATTCAGTTGGATCCCAATGGATCCAAATATTTTATAATCTCAGTCAAGATCCGAAAGCCAATTAACGAATTTCATAGATGTGTCAAAAAAAAATTCGGGAAAAATCAAAATGTGAAAATTGGAGGCCGTTAGGAGGAAACACAAATAAGAGTTTATTTAAATTAAATTGGACAAAACGTGCAACGAAATGAAGTGTGGTGTTGTAGAGAGGTTTGTTGCCTCTTAGGGGTTTGACGCAAGTTCAAATCCCACCACACCCATGTGTTTGTCTTAATGAAGAAACGTGGTATGCTTTTTGACAAAATTTCATAAAGCTTATACATGTATAAATAAAATAAAGAAGACTCTATTTGCAACGAAACAAAATATAGTTAAGTGGAGAGGTTCCTTGCCTCTTTGGAGAAAGACCCAGGTTCAAATTCCCCCATGCACACAAATTTTTGCTTTTGCATGCTACGATTCCTTTTACAAAAAAAATGAAAAACTAAATTAGGAATTGGATCATTTGGAAATTCACTTTTTTGAAGGAGGAAGTTGTGACACCTAGTACACGATTATTATCTAGAAGTTTCAAGATAGAATTAGGGTAAAAAGTAAAAAGAAAATGGGAGGTTGAAGTTGCTATTTTTTCTCCCATCCTCCAAGATTTGAGAAGTGGTTTACGTATATGGCTGGAAAAGAATAAAGTATGGTAAGGGTAAAGAAAAAAAAACATAAGAATAAGAAATCAAATAAAGAAGCAAGAGTATAGGCGTGAATGAGTGAGGGGTAAAAAGGTATTATCATTTTACTAGCTTTATCAAGCGATAAGCTTAAAAAAATTTGGCTATAGGGTGGACGGTTTCAAGCATTTGAAAACCTTAGCCTTCAATCAAAACAAATTAAAAAGAGAAAATCATGAACTGCTAAAAAGATAGCCCATGATTTTTGGTGTATCTCTCTCTCCCTCATCTCACGCATCTCTCAAGATCTTTTTTCCTCCCTTCTTTCCCTCTTCCCTTCTATTTTCTTCTGCAAATCATACCAGAGTTCTAAACTGGAGGGAGGTGTGCAGATGTAGATCCGGCCAATCCGAACGAGAATATTTGGTGACTCGATTCATCGAAAGAGGTAGGGAGTCTTAGATCTATATGCTTGTGTCCGGTGTTGTGTGTGTTCATACCGACCAGTCTAAAAGAAATGTCGGTATCTCCTAGAATATAAATAAAAAATAAATAAATGAGTAGTCTATCATCATCTACACTTTCTGATCTTCGATTTGATATATTTGATTGATTTTTTTGAGTTCATATTCTGGGAGATATGTCCCTCGCAACGGGAGACTAGTTTTTGTCCAGTTGCAGGACTGCATTGATATTTCCTTTCCCACCTGTTTCGGAAAAAAGGGTCGGTATCTCTTAAAATATAAATAAAAAATAAATAAATAACTTTATCTTAGTTCACACTTTATGTACTTGAGAATGTCATATTTATTTTATTTATTTGGATCAGTATCCTGGGAGATATATCCATTGCAACAGGAGACTAGTTTTGTCCTGTTTGCAGAACTATGTAAGTGTTCTATCCTGACCCGTTCCGTAAGAACGCTTGTATCTCCTAGTGGACAAGTCCGAAAAAAATAAATAAGGACCTTATCGTAATCTACACTTCTTGTACTTGAGAATGACATTTATTTTATTTGTTTGGATCAGTATCCTAAGAGATATGTCCATTGTAACAAGAGACTAGTTTTGTCCTGTTTGCAAGACTATACAAGTGTTCTGTCTTGACCCGTTCTGGAAGAACACTTGTATCTTTTAGTGGACAAGTCCGAAAAAAATAAACAAGGACTTTATCTTAATCTACACTTTATGTACTTGCAAATGACATATTTATTTTATTTATTTGGATCAGTATCATATGAGATATGTCCCTCACAATGGGGGACCAATTTCTGTCCTATTGCAGGACGGTACAGTTTGTGCTAACTAGACCAGTTTCAGAAAAATGGTTTGTATCTCTTAGATAACAAATCAAATACATAAGAACAAGAATTTTATCATGAGTTATACCTCCAGAACTTAAGTTTTGTGTATTTGTTGGATTAAATTGAATATGTTTCATGAGAGATATACCTAACGCAAACAACAAGAAATTTATGATTCGCATGACTACGTGCGAGATATAGAATGCTTGTGTTAAATACGGTTTTGGATATTGCAAGGTCATGGATTATGTGAAGGAAAAATTGAATTTTTGTGGTTCCGTAGAACCCTTCTAATATCACATGAACACTCCTAAAATGGTGTGCTTGAGAGAGACCATGTAGTTGCATGATCACGTACACCCAAATTAAGAAATTGATGTATAAAATAGTTCAAGTACTCGGCTTTGATGTGAGCCATAATTCTGAGAATTTTGTTGGTGCCTATTGGGCACTAGGTTAGTAATGTGCATACACTTGATCACTCCGAGCGTGGGTTGGGATTTTTGGAAATCCCCTGTGGTGCAACGAATTGCACAAAAAAACAAATAGAAATTTAAAATATACACTTATAACCTAACCGTGGGATTCTGGGTATACCTGAAAGACGATATATGTTACCGGTTTCTCAAGGTTCTGAGTACACTGAAAGATAATGTATGTTATCAGACCCATGTTCTACCTTGGAGAGGGCAGATGGTACAAGCTCCGTAGGAGAATTACGTTTTTGTGAGAGCGAGGCGTCTTACCCGGTCCCTAGTCCTCGAAGTTAGGGTGTCAGGACTACCAATGTGTCCTATGTGGTAGATCCAAGTCTTCTGCAAAAGTTTTCTAAGTGTATCCAAATTCTAATTTTGCCATTAGGAAGTACTCTCTCGGTTGTAAACCATCTCCTTTAGATATCTGTACGGCTAGTCACATGGGATATTAATTGGAAAAGCATAACAACGCCCGTGTGGTCTCGGTCCGCTACGATGTCGAATGACAGTGCGTACCCATAGGGTAATTAACAAGAGAAACATAAAGTCAATTCACTTTTAAAGGTTGTTAACTACACTCAATGCGTGAAATTACAATTGTTATAATATAAATGTGAGTCATTCATGTGGTGCATAACTTCATCAAAGTTTTCCTTTATATTTCAATTGTTATAATATAATTGTGAATCAGGTATTAAATGCATAGTTTCATTAATGCTTTCACCATGAGTTGGTTGTATTACATGAATTTTAACATTTCAATATCAGTACGTGAATGTGTTACACATATACATATGTACAAATGACACTGAGCACGTTCATATGGATATAATGTTTCTTACTCAGATGGGGTGTAGTTTGACCCCATCTGAATTATTATTTTTCAGGTAGCGGTTAAAGTTAGCGAGGCAATTGCGAACGTCACTGCGAGAAAAGCCATGAGATACCATTTTTCTTATGATCCTGCATTAATTCTGATAAACCTTTTGATATTTCATTAATGGGATTATAATAACTTTGGACATAGCATTTATTGATATTATTAATTATTATTTGAGTACTCTCTGTGTTACCCTATAACTCACCCAACTATTGGACCAGATAAGCTAACTGGTATTCCGCTGTCTTATTTAAAAAAAAAATATTCCAAATTTTTTGAGTCAATTGGTTGGGGCGTTACAGTGGATGTCAATGCAGTCGTGGACGTAGGCAACTCTTATTGAACCACGTAAAATCCTTGTTATTTATATGGTTTTTCTCTTCTTCCCATTTTTGTTTCTTCGATCTATCGATAATGTGATCTGTCAATAGTGTGTTGAGTCGCTCCTCAACACTAGGGTGTGTGGATACCCCTCTAATGGGCCTCTACACAAATGAGAAAGTTGGTCCTCAAGAGGTCTTTAAAACCTAAAAAATAAAAAATAAGTTTCAGTATTTTTTAAAGTGCGTCGAAGGTGTATCGTACGATACGCTACGATATAGTGGTGTATTGTACGATACGCTACGATATAGTGGTGTATCGTTCGTTGTTTCCCATAGTAACGATAATTATCGTATCGTATCATACAATACGGTATGATACAACATTGATTATGATTGTTAGAATTACATGTGTCGAGACAAAGTTGTTTCCAATTAGGGTTAGGTTATATCAAGGGTCTGCATTAAGCCCATACCTTTTTGCTTTAGTTCTAGATGAAATAAGGTTTTGTATCCAATTAGAAGTCTCTTGGTGTATGATCTTTGCAGATTACATAGTATGAGTTACTCAAGATAGAGATGATGTACAAAAAAACTAGAACTTTGAAGGAGCATTCCAGAGAAAAACGGTTTACGAATTAGGACAAAACTGAATATATGGAGTGCAAGCTTAGTACAGAAGGTCATTAGAATACAAGAGATGTATTTAAAGATTAATGCCATAAGTTTCAATATTTAGGGTCTATATTACAACAAAATGAGGGATTTAAAGAAGATATCACTAATAGGATCAATGTCGATTGTGTTAAGCGGAGACAGACTAGTGGCATGTTATGCGATAAAAGAGTACCTCTACTACTGAAAGGATGCTTCTACAAGGCTGCTATAAGACCAACACTATTATATAGACCAGAGTGTTGGGCGACTAAAAAACAACAAGAAGACAGTGAATGTTGCAAAAATGTGCAAGTTAAGATGGATATTTGGGCTTACAAGAAAGGATAAAATTAGAAAGGAATATATTAGAATGCGCCTTGGAGTCAGACCAATAAAAGATAAAATGAGTGAATGTCGTTTAAGATGGTTTGGACATATTGCACGAAGACCTCGCAGGGTGCCTATGAGAAAGGTGGAGATGGTACAAGTAGAAGGAGCCAATCAAAGAGAAAGACCAATGAAGAATCGAAAGAAGGCAGTTAGAGATGACATAAAAGACTATAAAGTGAGAGAAGTTTTAGCTCTAAATAGATAGGAACGGAGAAACATGACTCATAAAGCCGACCCCATGTAGTTAGGATAAGGCCTGATGATGATAATGATGATGCATTTGTTACACCACTTATTGTGCTATTGGTGAAATTTGAATTGTTTAAACAAATGTAACTACAAGTGCATTTTTTATCAACAGCTGTATATAGTCAGAGCCACGGATTGACAACAAAGATGGAGGACAGGAGTGGCGGAAGGTCGGATACCCCCTAGGGGATCGCTAAGATGATGTGAGTATCTCTCCAACCCAAAGAAAATCCCTAGTGTAGATCATTTGGTGCTTAATGTCATCTAAGAAAAAAGAAGATTTTTATACTCCTATGAGAAAATGGGGGGATAGTGGTCAACATCTTTGTTATGTTTTCATAAAAATGAAGGTTTTTCATGAAAGCTATGGAAAGGAATTTTTCCTCCATCGAACTGCTCAAAAGATGGGGACTTAAGACCTCTCTGAATTTTTTCTTCGCTACCAGGGAATTAAGTTTATTATCAGGTTCAATAACAAGAAAGATCTCATTTATGCTCGTAGCAATGGCCCATGGGTGATTGTCAAAACTCAAAAGAGCTTTACTTATGGAGGAATGGAGTGTCTCTCTCTCTCTCTCATATTTCATTTCTTCTGGAGTATAGAACCCATCATTTTTTACATATGATGGAGAGAGTATGTAGTACCCCATCGACTACAATTGTAAATGCACAAAGATTAAAAGACCGCATAAAAAGATGCAGGTATTCTTCACCAACTAAAAACCACTATGTATTGCAGCTTTTCACCACCACCACCAGATTTACATTCTATAACTTCGTACCCTAGGAACTAGGCAGAGAGAAAGAATAAAAGATTTAGAATCCATGAAGTTATGCACACAAGTCATCAAGTCATCAATTCAACTGTAATAGCTAAAAATGTGAAGTATCCTTTCTGGGTTTTCCCTTCCAGACGGGCACTGCTATCACTGATCTATAAATGTTTCCTTTTCTAAGGAAGACAACGAAAACTAGTGTCCGCTTAACAGATGGACACATCAAATCCTTGCCCTGAATTTAATTTTGCAAGGTCAACAAGCATTTAGCATCTTTTGCATGCTACTTTCTTCCTTCAGCCTCCCCATCATTTAATTATATGTTTTTCCATGGGTTTCCATGACAAGGAAACTATTCCAGTTTTTTCCACCAGTGTAGGACTTCCATGAGAACGAGGTTGTTCCAGTTTTTCTGCTAGCGTCTAAGTGCCGCCCCGTTAACTTGTTATACATCCTCTCCAAGACACTCGCAAGTTCTCTAGTATATCATAACAGCAATTCATCTCGGCTGCAGTTTAGATAGCTTTACAAGTCCATCAAGAAATGTTCGTGAAGATCAATCATCAGTAGAAACAGCCGTGACATTTAAGTGTATACAGTTACTTGTATGAGAAACAGGGCAACAATTAAAAAATGATTATCAAGAACAACAAGAAAAGAAAGGAACCCTCTGCACAAAGAGAAGAGAACAGGGAAACGAATCAAGGAGGAAAGGGATCGGGAAAGCCTACCTTCTTACCCAGCAACGAAGCGACTGAATGATCCGCGGCTAATTCGGGAACCAGGGCCGTCTCTTCTTGGGCGACGGGTTCCGGTTTACGCCACCTGAAAAGACGATCCAAAACGTAGAGAAGAAGCCCGGCCTCGACTATCAGTACCGTCAGAGCTCCGGCGAAATAGGCAATCAGTAACGAAATCATGGCTGGGCGAGGGTCATAAAGAGGAGAATGCACCGAAAAAACTCAAATCAGAACATGACCTTAACAAACCATAGAAGCCCTACTTCTCGAATATCATAAGGAATAAAGGCGAAGAAGAAGTGGGGATCTTTATTTCCTACATGGGATTGTCGGCAAACATAAAAGACAATCACAGGAGGAGGGAATCATCACTTGGTCGATGACGACATGGCACGGAAAGAAGAATAAAGGAGAGAGAGAGAGAGAGAGAGAGAGAGAGAGAGAGAGAGGAACCGTGGATGGGGGAATAACAGTGTCCCGAAGTCTCCAAGGGATCTTTTGACTTTTTGGGTGATGCCCCAACAACCAAAGCAAACGAAATAAGAAGTGGGGATCAAGGAGGAGGAGGAGGGAAGAGCTTTAGGTTTTAGGCGATGAAGACGAATGGGGAAGGAGAGGGAGAAGGGAATGTCTCTTCACAGTTCTCGTCTGATTGCGAGCAAAGGGAAGAAATAGAAACCGGAACGCGCTTTTGTGCAACTCACGCGATTGATTGATTTGATCGTCCACAGAGAGAGAGAGAGAGAGAGAGAGAGAGAGAGAGAGAGAGGTTAAGCAAAGAGGAAGAGGAGGGGCGGTTACGACTCTTCCACAGGCAAACGTCTCCAACATGAAGTGAATGAGAAAGGGCGAGAGAGGTGGGGAGCCAGTCGGAGACTCGGAGTGGGTGGTATTCAATTTTCGTCCTATCAATTCGTGGCGTTTGACGGGTTGTTTATGAGAGGGAGAGGGAGAGGGAGAGGGGTGTTTTCCGTTTGCTAAAGCACGTTATTCTTGAGATTGATTACTTCCCTCCCCTCCCACCGTGTCGTTCCAAGTGGATTGATTACTTCTCTCTCTCTCTCTCTCTCTCTCGATCTCGATCGATCGAGATATCTCGATCTCGATCGATCGAGATATCTCGATCTCGATCGATCGAGATATAAGCCAAGTGAAAATTAGAAACAGGCAATGCTCCAATATCCTCTTACCCTCTTATTGCTTTTTAAGAAAGCGAGGGAAGGAGGGGTCCTTGTCTCAGGTGCAAAGTTATTGCACGCTTTAAGTGTGCTGCTGCACTTCATCACCAACCATTTGTAGTTGGACCCCACAGCTGACAGGCTGTATTGGAAAGATTGTGGGTGATAAGGTGCAGCAGCACACTAAAAATGTGCAATCACATTGCACCTGATCCTCCCTCATCTTAGGCGCCATGCCACTGGGTCAGAGAGAGAGCCCACCTCAACAGGATTAGAATTTAAAGGTGAAACCCACAGTTCAGCCATGTTATCCTGAGGGGGAACACTGAACTTCACTAGCACAGTCTCCACCAATCATTTGCCAGGTTGGATGGTTATGATAAGAGGCCGTAGGCGTAGTTTGTTAGGACTAACCCATGACCAAGCTCTCTTTTTTTCGGATAAGAAAGCTCGGGTTAGGCAGACCCACTGGCGGAGCCAGAGGTGGGTGGTCACCCACCCCGGAATTAGAAATCGAAAAAAAAAATTTCTTCTGATGATGTTAAAGAAAGAATATGCGTCCATGTGTGTTTTCTTCTGACGATGGTAGTGCTAATCTTTTCCTTTAATTTTTTTTACCTTATTGAACTGTGTAAAAACTGCAAAAGAGATGGGTTGTTAGTTCGTGGGAGTTGGAGTTCTCTCTTGTGAATATTCAACTAAGATCTGTGTGCTTTTTCCCAGCTTCTTCTTTTGTCATTTGTTCTTTGTGAAACCGTGTAACTTACGTTTATGGGGAACCCGACTCCACTCATCCCTGTATCATCCTCTGTGGTCGTAACTCCCTCTCGGATCTCATTGGTACTAAGTTGTTTTGATCAATCTGGCCCTATCGATGGGTTCAGCACGGTTGATTTAATAGGAAATCAATCTTTTGATAGTGTTCTTTAACAAAAAAAACATGATTTTCAATTTATTTTGACAGTGTTCTTTAACAAAAAAACCATGTTTTTATTAATGGTTATTAATTTTTGAATCAGCAAAAGTCCTGCACAAAAGTCGGATTCTGTCTATTCAAATGCCGATCTTCACTAAATGGATGATGTAGATCACATACACAGGGTCCAATTTTGATGAAAACAACTTGCATCGGTGAGGTCCTAATCACAGGAATGTCGATATGGATGACTGGAACCTAAATCTGGTTATGAGTGTCATGCAAAACACTATGCTTGCTTCACTAAATGGAGGAAAAGAGGGATTGAAAGTGTGTTGCAGGCCGATGCCATGAATGCCCTCAGAATGATGAAACCAGATGGTACCATCAACTTGATGGCCATCGCCTTCTCCGGCCAGGGAGGCCGCTTCTATAAGAGCATGTCAGATCTATCACGCACAACCAAATTTTCTTTTGACAATGGGGTGGGCAAAAAAATTCTGGCTCCGCCACTGGTCCGAATAAATGGATCGTCCTTCAAGACCATAGCATTGTCCCCGAGACCCGAAGTCTGCCCACCCAACGAAAAACTTCTGGCTCCGCCACTGGGCAGACCCTTGTTCAGTTAAGTATAAGTTGTACAGTTGATTAGGAAATCGATTGACTTTCAAATTTGGCTGCCAGTCTGGATGGTGATCCTTCCACGATTTGGTCAGCCTCGACCTAGCAAGTTTTGCTAGGTTCCTGGACAAACAATTACTCTTTCTGTTGATTTTTTGTATTGCAAATCTATTACATCTGTATGTAAAATTAACAAAAAATGTGAAACTTGGAAAGGCTTTGAAATTCTCCTCGTCAGTCGGAGTGGAGATATTTGATTTTGAAACTCATAGTTTTCAACATAGGTTTTGAATGCTCGAAAAACATGCATAACATTGGATTTGTTTTTTAAGAAACAGATCCACACATATTTCAAGAATGCATCAATAAAAATAACATAGTACCTAAATCGGTCTGCACTCAAAATGGGAGCAAATCCCCAAACATCAAAATAAAATCTTTCAAGTGGGTGTAACACAGAACTAGATGTTTCTTGATACGAAAGATTATGACTCTTTCCTTGTTAGCATACTTCACGCACATTATTCAAATAAACTTTATCATGCTGAACTATTTTTGTAGCAAAATGACCTAATAGACAGTGCCATACGTCAAATTGACTCGTTCTCCACTTAGAGCTTCTTTATTCACATGCCATTTACCTGACCATTGCTTGTTCAATTGATAGAACCCATCATGGCTTGAGCCTTGCAACAAAATCTTCCCTGTATGATGATCATGTACACATCAAAAGTCAGCATGAAACTAAAAAATACGTCATTATCTTGAGTCAGTCTTTGTATTGATTACAAATTTTTAGTCATTTTAAGTGCATGTAAAACATCTTTCATAACTAACTGATTAGGAACACTAAGAGAGCCAATGTGATTGATGTTCAAACCTATTTTGTCACTGATTTTGATGCCATCAACACCTGAGTATTCTGAATGCAAAGAAAGATTGTTGATGTCATTAGTAATATGGTGTATAGCACCAAAGTCTAGGTACCAATTGTCACCAAGAAACTGCTGCACTTGGCCATATTGTTATGCCTGACCATTTTCTAGAGTGGCTATATATGCATGCGATGGACCAAATTTCTCTTGAAGAAGGTTAGTATATTGATAACATGTTTTGGCAAGATGGCCTAGTTTTTTACAGATCTAGCATATGGGATGAAGATAATTATTCTGATAAAAGTTTTCACCATTATTTAATCTACCATGACCACGAGACCTTTCTTGAAATTCACCAAGATCACCTCTCCCACGATTGTTGTAATTTTTGTTTTGATTGTTAAAATTTGGTTTAGAAATCATATTGATAGCAGGGCTAATATTATCGGTACCACTGTTTTTAGATTAATTAAATTGAGCTTCTTGAATCAATAACATATCATGGAGTTCATTCAATGAGACAAGAGCAAATCTTGTCTCAATAGATGTTTTAAAAGCTAGATACTCATTTGAAAGACCTTTTAGAATCTGCCTAGTCATATAATCTTCTCCTACAGGTTTTGATGCTATGGCCAATTGAAAATATTCATCGATAGACTTAGAGCCTTTCTTTATGTCTTGAAATCATGATTTCAATTACATCACTCTAAATCTAGAGTATGCAGCATATAAGGACTTCAAGGCACTCTAAACTTTGAATAACAAAGTTAAGCCCATTATTTGGCTATGGATTTGTTCGATTAAAGATGACAAAATTCAACTTAACAAAGTTTGATCATGCCTAAGCCAATCAACAAGATCATTTGATCATTCTTTGAACTTTGATGGAGCTACTTTCATCAACAAATTTCATTAGATCAAGGGAGATCAAAATTGGTGTGAACTGAGATTATTTCTCAGAATTGAGTTTAACTGAAAGTAAAATGATGCAGAGCATTAGAAAGCTGAAGAATAAGTTGAAACTGCTCATACCATATGAGGCATTGCTGCAGGAGGATCTTGAGGTTGAAGACATAAAAGTTCTTGAACTTGTCATCGATGCAAAACAAGATCGAGCCAAGAAGCAAGGAAAGAAGTAGATTGTCGGCTATCTTCAACAAGGAATATGACAAAGTCACAATAATCTCATAGACCAAAGAATATTTGCTAGCACTGACACTATATGAGAAAATTAGGATCAAACAAAGAACAAAGAAACATACAGGATTACGTGGTTCAGTCAAATGCAAAGACTTACATCCACATAACCTACTCTCAAGGATTTGAAATCTTGAGAGGGGGGTTGATTCTTATTAATCTATATAGACATACATTAAGGATAGGGCAAGAGTTCAATGACTTTTCATCTTGCCTATTTTAGAGGATTCTGTTACAAATAAATTGCTTATCTTGAGGATGCTTGACAACATTATTTCCTAATGTTGTTATTCTCAAATCTTCTTGATTATCCATATCTTCACATCTAGACTTATCTTTTTATCTTTAAACAAAGACATTTCCTTTAACTAAAAGTAGGCAGTATTCCTGTCACCTTCCTTATCCATTTACATCTAGATTTTTGCTTTAACATGGATCCTGAAGTAGTTGAAGCTCATCTCATAGATGAATTTTCTTTGCCAAGTCTTCGGTGTGCCCCCTGTCAACCCTTTCTTGACACTCCTTCAGCTCTTCCAATATGACCTTATTATGCATCAGGATATGACCCAAGGATGTTTTGGTCCGATTAGAAAGAGCCTTTTTCGTAGGTAGTAAATATGAACATACCACAACTTTGAACTCGGGTATTCTAGCACTCCCTTACTGTCCCTTTGCCCATAATTATGGGGTTTCTTTGCCCATAATTTGAAAATTTTAAATTGAGAGGGGCCTTTGATGTATGGAATCATGTTCATTAGAAACCCCTTGTGATCAGAGATAGTTATTGGCGTTAGACTAACCACCATGTTCAGGAATGTGAGGATCAAATATGAATTACTCAGCACCCTATCTAGTTTTTTGACTCAGAATAAAGGCCCTTTTCGATTATTCTGCCATATCATCTAGTAACCCCTACTCTCCACTTCTGTTAACTCACAAATTTCATCAAATAAGTGGCTGTCAAGGTGGCCATGGCAGGACCCAATACGTTCTTCTCATGATCTAAGTAGTGTTCTAATCCCCAAGTAGCATTCAGGGACCTTTTTGGGGTGATTGTTGAGGTCTTGTCACGAAGCCCTTCTCTTTATTGTTTCATTCTGCATATACACTTAAGAAAATGTAACAACATTATTCGTGGCAATCTTGACAGCAGTAGAATTAGGAGAAAGACCAGCATGAAGGATAAGATCAATATGCAGAATCATCATCCAATCATTCAAGATCTAGTTCTAAAGATAAAACAAGAAAGATCGAATGAAGGAAATTTATATCCTAATCAAGTAGTTGAAAATCAGGAGAGAGATTACTCTATCTCTGCTTCTGAAAGTGTCACCTAATGGAGATGAGTCAATTTTGCTCACTCTCTTTCCTTTATGTATAATCTGGGCCTTCCTTATCTTAAGAAAAATATCAGGACTATCTTATCAGTTTGATATCAGGGCATGTATTTATTGAGATCCAAATTCATTGAATGAACAAGAGAGAAGAGAGAGTATTCCCACCTTGGATGTAGGCTTTCAATAGCCGAACCATGTTATTTTTGTCCTCTGTTCCTATTTTTTTTTATTTCTCTTTAACACTCCTATCACCACAATTGTCTCCCCCTGGTCTTCAATCAAAATTGTCATTAGTTGGTCATCTACAAAAACCACCTCCACTGAAATCTCCATTGGGTGCGACTGTTGGAGGATGAATCAAAATTCCCTTACATCCGAAGTCGTGCAGCTTCTCATTGGATATCACCTAGCTTCTCCCTTGAAATCTATCTCAAGCAAAAAAAGTTACATTTATCTTATTACTATCATTCATGTCAAAGTCTTGCTTCCTCGCCCATCGCCTGCCCAGCAGGCCCCTAGTGTTCAGAGCTAAGATCTTCATGGGTAGGGCTAGGCGGATATGAGAAGCAAACAGGGGTGTTTGGATTGCCTCTCACTTTCGTGAACAACCATTGCTGCTAGCTCCTAAATAGAGCCTTAAATTGTTACAACTGGGATCTTAGTTGGCTTGCCATAAATATATAGCTTAAAAGTTGCAGCCTTTTGTAAACTTACCTATCCAAAACCTTTTTTTTTTGGGTTAGGCAAATCCCTATTTGTTTATTAACGAAAGCAAAAAAAAAAAAACTATAACATAAATTTGGTTTTAAAACACATAGTTCATTACAAACTTGTTTCCAAGGAAAAACATCTATATGCTGGTTTTTTATCTTATTTTATAAAATTAAAACTATATTAAACATGTAAATATCATTTATTGACTCTTTTGTAACTCATTTTTTTAATGTTGTCTTTTGCATTGGGTTCCTTAAGGCATTAGGTGCCAATCTAGGGCCTAATTTCAAATTTCCTATGACCTTTACATGTGCCATAGCAATAATGACTTCTCAACATTCAATATATAACACATAACTCACTTTATCAGAATTTGGAGTCAGATGCCATTTTGAAATGTCGAATTTGGATTCAGTTAGAGGAAATCTATATCTGGTTTTGAATCTAGCTCCAAGTTAGATTAAGCTAAATCTGATTAAATTAGCTTCAGTCATGCTTGGATCTGAACCAAATTTGACATGTTTACGTCCCTACATGCCCTCTTTTCCTTCTTTAATTTATGTGGGCTAATGAAGGGGGTTTGGGAGGAAATCTTGAATTGAATTACTAGCAATAATCTGATTGAAACATTGCTCAGTCTATTGTTGATGTTGATTATCCTTTTTGGCTTTAGGAAACATGGTTATTTGGGTTTTTTAAGCTTTGATTGGTTGTTCTTGCTGCTCAAATGCCTTAGCTATATTGAATTTATTTTATATAAATCACTCATACTAATAAAATGTTTTGAACCATTGACATGGAAAACAACAACCTCACTATTAATAATGCATGATTAGAATATTTGGATTATTTTGAGAAAAAATCAATATAATGCAGTGGCACTAATATGTGGTTCTTTAATAAACATCTATTATCAAACATTATGCATCAAGGAATCAAACATTTGGAATTTGCTTTATCTTGTCATAGAAGCGCATTTTTGGGTGTGGCTCTAGTGACACAAGCCAACATGTTGACATGGGCATTGACATATGTGATCATTATTTTGATATTGTAATATTTTTTTACAAATATATTAAAATATCAAAAAATGGTTTATTTATTAAAAAATTCATGTCCTTGTACCTATTTTTTATGAAACATTTTGAACTTGCTAGTCAAACCCCATTTCATGTGTCCTCATGTTCACATAAATTAAAAAAAAATCATTCTTAGTATTTAAGCTCATAAAAGGAAGGCAAAAAGACATAATAAGTGCATTATATGGGTGTAGAGAGGGCCTCTACTACTAGATATACCCATTGAAAATGAAAATTTTCATATCTAATGAATATCAATAAGAATTATTTTTTCTTTTGTGTGACATTTAGAGCCTCCATCAAAAGTGTTATTAGAGTCATAATAACATCCAACAATATGCTTCAAGTTCAAGTTTAGCGTCTCTTAAAAAACCACTATGAGCGTCACAGGCTTAGAAGCGAAGGCCCCCGCGACGTAGCTTCGAGTAATCGCAAATACCGAAAATAGGCCTTTTAAGCGCACAAGCAATGCACAACACACGTGCATGAGTGGAAGCAAGAGTACATGCATGCACAATCACAAAGAGAGCAAAGAGGCAAGGATGCAAAAAGCTTCTTTATAGATACTTGAAAGCAAAGTACATCAAGAGGGGGAGAGAGGGTCTAAATACACAGAGTTCTTAAACCATAAGGCCTTGGGGGGCACTCGAGAGTGCCAAAGAGGTATATACATCAGAACAAAAAGGTGAACAACATGGCAGTCCAGAACAATGAGAATGAATGCATCTAAATGAAGGCTTTGTTAAGCTCTTAATAGCGTTGAAAGGTGGTTGATAATAGATATAACAAACTAACAAGTGCTCAAGTGGAAGCTATACATATCTTCATCAGAGGAACCCCACAACAAGTATTTATAGAAAAATAAAACCCTAATCCAACTTTCATATCTTAGATAAATCCAATATCAGAATATAAAGATCAAAATACTCTAAAATCTAAAATGAATCCTTATATACTCGGGTCTTCTACTCTACTCCTACATCATTCTCCCCAGGTTAGAGAAGACTTGCCCTCAAGCCTGGATCTTGCTTGCATTTTTCAATTTCATTCCACTTTGTGGGTTAGGGATCCACAATATGGAACTGCATGGCTTCCCTACTCCAAAAATTGTGTGAACTAATTAGGATATGCTCTGATATATATCTTAAAATCGAAATGTTCTTCCTGAACCATCTATAATTTTTTACTGCATCATTTTGTTGATCTAGATCAAATGGATCAAATAGATCTAGTTTCAGTTTGATCTAGTGTGAAGAAATCCATGAGGAGAGAACCTGGATCTCTTGCTTCATCAACTTGCACTCTATATACTATGAATGATGCACTCCAAAACAGCTCAGGTTCTGGGGCATGTTTGCTTTAGGTGAGTTGGGTATATGTAAATTTTGGATCTAGACATGAGGTAATGCATGGAATGGCTTTGTTGGGATTGGGTCAACCAGATTTGGGTTTAAGCCTAGAGTGGGTTTGTCATGGATCATGTTTTTGTTAGGCTTTGAAGGAGTATTTGGAGAGTGTTTCAGTTCTGCTTCAAAATCCAATGCACATTGAAAAGCTTGTTATAAGGGTATGAAGAAGACATTATACAGTTTAAAGAAAAGGCAACCACAAAGTCCAACAATAAACTTAATGATTTGTTGGTCAAGGGTCTCACAATTCTGGGTTTGCAGTACCTTTTTTATGAAATTTTTGTATATATTCTTGCACTGGCATTAAACCTTGATAAATAAACATGATTTTAAGCTTGGTAGAGGTGGATATTGGGACATGTGGATCATTATGGGTATGAGATAGGATTACGGTTTCCAAATCTTTGGTCGGGCAATGATTTGAAGAAGTATGAAAATGGGTGTGGGTAAGATCTATTTGGATTAGATCAGATGGGTTACAAGTTGGGTATTGGAGGCTTGAGTTATATTGAGTTGGTTTAGGTGGGTGGTGGGGTGATTTGGATCCAAAACAAGATTAGAATAAGACATTGTGTGCTTTGGGTAAGGGTTTAGGTTAGACAAAGTGGGATTAGGATCCAAACAAGGGTTTAAATGGATTAAAGTGACTTGAAACCTATTCTGAAACTCTGAACTGGTTTCAGTGCCACTCGAAAAAAGGCATAAATAAGTGAATGGTAGGTTCAATGAAACAAACCGGTTCATATGAATATCAGTTGGCTCAAACAACTCACCATCCATGCATGATGGGTTTAGAGAGAATAGGGCAAGGGTTGTGGGGAGAACCACCCACCACCACCAGACCAGTGGTCAGTGGGAGATCTCCCATCTAAAAGTGGGGGTCCCGTCAGTTGGGCCTAACCGGCGACAAGTCATTGGTTAGATATTAGCTGGTAGCAACTCCAGTGTTCGCCAGATCTAGGCGGGGTGAATGAAGAGAGAGCAAAGAAGAAGGTGTGAACAAAGGGGTGCCCAATGAACCGACAACGGTAGGCCGGTCATTGTCCCAGCCGACCTGCACCTTGCCAGTAGTGGCTGGATAAAGGGAACAAGAAGAAGAAGGGGCAGACGGAGGGAAGTCAAGCGGTGAGGCAGCGACCGACCAAGCCTGTTGCCAGTCAAAGGTGGTTGACGACCACCGGTCGGCACTGGCCTATCCCTCATGGCTGCCAGCTAGGTGAGATGAAGAGAACAAAGGGGAGGAAGATGAATTGGTGGGGTTAGAGTTTGGACACCCTCCCTCATCAGCCCATGTTTGGGAGCCAATGACAGAACCCCCAGCCGATGGCCAGGTACTCCACCGACCTGAGGTGGTCGGCGACCACCACCCAATCGATTCTCCGTAGGCCTGCAACCCATTGTAGGTGGTCAGGAGACAAGAAAACAAGGAAAAAGAAGGGAGGGAAGGAGTGTGAGGGGCACCGAAAGGAAAGGCTCCGATCTTCGGTCCGGCCAGCAGTAGTCTCATGGTGACAACCATCACTGGTGGCTGCGGCGGACTATAGTAGGCGGGTGGGCGAAGGCGCAAGTTATTTAATGTCAGTGATGATAGACAGAGAGACAAAAAAGTGGACGGTGGAGAAGATAGTGATGGATGGCTTGGGACCTTCGTTTGGTTGGCTAATGGTGTTGAATATCATCAGTTTGAGAAATCGATCGGGGGAGATATAAAGCACCTTACGTAGAATGATCATCATGTGAATGCCATGTTTCTGACATGTATCCAATGTCGCTCCTCAGGTTGAACATCTGGGCCATCTTAAATCCGTCAAGATCTGCGAACAAAGCGGCGATCCCTCACTTTGATACCACTTTGACAATGTTACGCTATTCTTATGCATGAAAATCAAGAAAACACAAAAAATATTGAAAGAAATTGCATAAATTCAATGAAAATAATAATAATAATAATTAATCATTCAATTCATGATCTTTCTCACAGAACCCCATAACAAGTATTTATAGAAAAATAAAACTCTAATCCTACTTTTGAATCTTGGATAAATCTAATATCCGAATACAAAGATCCAAAACTGGATCCTTATAGACCCGGGTCTTCTACTCTCCTCCTTCATCAATCATCCTCAAAGAGATGACTTATAGCAGCCACAATATCACTTCTCGACCTTGTTGTCTGTGAGAGTGAGACTCATGATATCCTTTAATGTCACCCATTATGTGATAAGTTCTTCCAAACTAACAATCCCATTACTAATTTTTTACCTTTTGAACTCCTAACAGTAAAATCAACTCGTCATTCATGAATATAGATGCTTAACTTTTACCCAGTCAGCATTCAAAGTCAGTCGTATTCCTGCGTATAACTAATTTTGTAGGATTTGATGATTCAAGCCTTGTTCACATTGTATCACATAGAACATGACCTCATGAGTGCTTCTTCTATCTTGAGTTTGTCTTTTGTATGAGAGTGGGAGCCGTATTTTTTATCAGGCCTTTCACTTCTTTTCATAGGAAAGTTAGCAGGAGAAAAGACTAACGGGCCTTCATATTTCCAAGCTTTAATTTTGCATGAAATTGGGATACTCTGCAATATTTGGTGGCTTCAAATTTCATTTAGATTTGCGATGCTTTAAATTCTTCATTTTCTATTTTTACACTATTTTTCAATGTTCTTTTTATGATCCTGTTTACTGTGGTACTTGTATTTCTGATTTTTCCTTTGGTATGGTTAATATTGATTGTCTTTGTTCTTAAGAGGCAATATAAAATACATTAAAAATGCAAGTGGATGCTCATCAGCGAGGGCACTTTTGGAAGGTAAACGCACCTCTTAGCACAATGTTATATATCACACAAAAATCGTTTCTATTTCTTTATTCAGTCAGTTCATGATTAAAAAAGAAAATTACTCAAAGACAAGAATGTTATTAGAGCTCACAAGGACTCCACTCATATGGTAAGAGCTACTTGTGACAAGTTGACATGACATCACAAGTTTGAAACCCACAGGTGGGCGTCCCTTGCCGCAAGGTTTAAGTTGGGTGTACCCCGGTGAATAGAGAGACCTCAAGAGTTTTACCAACCTGAGTGATGGAGTTTTTCCTTGGATTATCCCTAAAAAAAGAAATGTTATTAGATTCTATGTAGCCTTCTGCATTTATTATGCATTTCCCTTGCAAGTAGTTTGAGATTCCACTGTGAATTATCATTTTGATCATTGGATGCCCATCACAATATTCCTTGTAAGTGAATACTGAATATTTACCAACGAGGGCTCCCTGTGGTTGGTAGGAGCTGTCAGTGCACGTCTTCTTGTGGTGGAACGTTGCAGGTTCAAAACCCAGTGGTATGTGAATAATAACTGGTGGGGGTCTGCCTAACCCCAGCTTGCCTTTCAAAAAAGAATACTGAATATTTGCCAGGTTCTTCTTCCAACTAAGTGAATAGCATTCCCATACGACAATTGGAATATTCTTTCAATGTCATTCATAGCTGATTGATCATTTTTACTCAATGACCGACTCATGTTATCATGCTAGAAATTTAAAACTCAATAAAATTTAAGTCGACTAACTGATCACCAATGCACCTAGTTTCTTTTCTCTGTCCCATTTGCATTGTTTTAAGGTCACTGTAAAGTGTTGGGTGCTAGTCGAAGCTTTAATGGACGTGGGCCACATGGACGTGACGGGCCTCACTTGAGTGTTGAAATTTAAGCAACACGTAAAAGTTCTCTAGTGTGACTCATAAAAGCCTAACTTCACGCATTTTGGTTGACTCATGTTACACACAAAACCATTTTATAGTCCATAGATCCACATGGGATTCCTATTTTTACATTGTATTCAAGCCTCAAGATTTGCAATCCAAAATTACCTCTGAGAATTATCGATGGTATTGGATCAGCCTTAGGGGCATTTGTTTCATGCTCTTTATGTGAAAGAGTAAGAGGTTTTTCATGGGAAATGGCGCAAACTTCTAAAAAGTCATACTGGCTCAGCCCTTCCATGAAAGTTTTTTCATACGGAGGAGGTAGGAAAAGATATACACATGAAATGAGAAAGGTGGCGGAAGAAACTGGGCCAACTTGTGTTAGTGTATGACACTTTCCTACACAGTCAGTGGAAAAGGAAGAGAGAAGAATGTCAGCTCAACAAATTTTCATGAAAATCACATGAAACAAAACGTGTCTTAAGAAGTGTGAAATAAATATTCCATGACAAATATGACCCACATAATAAATGTGAAAAGCATCTTTCCTGTCAAGATGGGTTCACACTTTTCTCACACATAGGAAAGCACTTTCCCTCTTGGGCATCCATTTCAAGGGAAAGTGGATTTCCTTAGGTGGAGGTGTAAGGTCAGTGTCAACACGATGGGTTTATCCGGACCCGACCCAGACCAAACCCTATAGGGTCCAGGTATGATGACAAATAAGAAGACCTGATCGGGTCTGGACCAGAAGGTCCGATTAATACATAGATCCGGGTGTAATTTGTGAAATTTTATACTAGATCCGAGCCTAACCCAAGTTCCGATTAAGACCCGCAAATTTTCATTGTAAAAATGATAAAAAAATATTATTTTATTGAGTATGGTCCGAGTCTGGTTCATGTAGTTCTTATTGGGTCCGGGTATGGTTTCTCTTATAGTAGACCCGATTAAACACAGTTTCAAACCTGATACCATACCCAAAAATTTGGTTCAAGTTTGGTTCCACCAGGGTCTGAACCAAACCCAACCCATTGACACCCCTACATGTAACTGATCAATATTTCATTATAAAGAAATTACTGCAGGTCAACTTTTAGGGTAAGTTTGGTTGCTTGTGGGGTACTATGCAAATGAGATTCACTTTCTAAATCTCATGAAAACTCAGATCTCATGAGATTAGAGTTCTCACACAAATGAGATTCACTTTCTAAAACAACTTTCATTTGCAAAGGCAAATGAGGTTCACTTTCTCATGAAGGTATAGTTTTTATGTTTGGTTGCTTTTGCAAAAAAAAACAAATGAGATTCGTATAGAAGGAAATGAAGCTCATGTGATGTTATTCTTTTATTTTAGGATAAAGGCATGCTCTCAACTTTGACAATAATGAATGGCAAAGGTAATAAAGTTGAAAAATATGTGGAAGGTGATAAAGTTGAAAAAGGATTTTCTGAAAATGCAAGGAGTTGTCTAAGATCATGAAGAGAAAAGTAGGAAACCATAGCAATGCAATACTACCTGAACTGTGATCATGAAATACATAAACTCGTCCATTTATTTATTTATTTTAGATGATCCAAGGTAAAAGCCCCCGTCGACCGCACATTGGCTGGCCTCTGGTTGCTAAAACCCTTGAGGTCTCCCTTCAAACTGGGGGAGTACACCCAACTTCGAAGGGACGCCAGACAAACAAACAAATATATATATATATATATATATATATATATATATATATATATATATATATATATATATATATATATATATATATATATATATATATATATATATGGTGCTTCTATGATGGGACTGTACACACTTGATTTAAGTAGATCTAAGCTGCAAAAGCAAAATCTAACAGTTGGGTCATGTTTAACATAATCTATTTATTATTCTCATGTGTTAAAGTTGACTCACATATGATGTTTTATACCTTTTTAAACCACTCATATTTTTATGAATTGTGATATGTTGATTTTCACTATCTCAAAAATGAAATGTTAGGGTGCATTAAACATGATAAAACCTTCTAATATACTAAGTAAATCATTTTATACATATCTGTATGGTTAAATTTACCGTTTGGTGACTAGATCTATGCAAACAAGATTGTATACTGCCCCATTTTTTGTTAGGTCATGTTAGGACCTGATTAAGTGTTTTATGCTAAAATCTGAACTATTAGATGTGTTTATCTTTGCTTATTTATTAAGCATCAAGCTTTGTTTTGAATTGATTTGATGAAAAAAGTAAATAATTTATCATCACAATATCAACCATTGATTTTTTAACCCCTTTAAAATATATATCTGAGCATAATGATGCTTAATCAAAAACATGTTTTCTACTGAATAAACAATGATAGATACATCTAGTGGTTCAGATCTAGCATAAAACACCTAAAACTATGATTGTTGGAGGGTCCTAACATGACCTAACAAGAAAAGGGAGAGAGAGAGAGAGAGAGAGAGAGTTTCAAGCTTCAACTTCACAAAATTGTGATACCCATAATTAGATTTGATTCAAGTCTAAAATTGTAAAATTGGAATTGGGTTCCGAAGAATGAGAATCCAAATCCAAATGAATTAATCCAAACAAAAAGAGTTATTTCCCACATTTCCTGAAATCCAATCTAACCGTAATGTTGCATGAAGAACTTAGATGAGCCTCCATCATCAGCCTAGATTCCAAACCTTCAGTGGGACCCGTCCATTGAATTGGTCCCGTTGAATTGGGATCGTCGAACCCATTGATCGTGGTATCACCAACCAAGCTTGCTTTTGGCAAGATGCAAATCATAAAAGATGGAATCAACTTTCGGTCTCTCTGAGAGAGAGAGAGAGAGAGAGAGAGAGAGAGAGAGAGAGAGAACCGCGTAACCAAATCAACATGATATTTGTGACGTAACAAATTCGAGGATTGAGAACAATTGCAATCAACCACATTAAAAAAATGCTTTAAAAAACTTAAAAAAACAAAAAGAAAAACTTTCAAAGCTTCAAGCAAGAAGGAAATAAAGAAAAACAAATCTCACTCTGTCTCTCGTGGGGCCAAAGAGAATCAAAACTAATGAAGGTCAACATCAACGGAACAAAAGAAAGAAGGCTGGACGATTTGGAACCTCATGTCCAGTTTTTCAGAGAATCACAGAAATCTAGATCATGGATTTGGAAAGGGTTGCACAAGGGCGTGTTTGTCTCAATATTTTAGATAGATTCCGCTATTCCATACTCCATAGTAATACATGGTCACCCACCCCATGCAGGGAATCAACTCCCATAACTAGGGCTGGTAAACGAGCCGAACGAAGAGCATGTTCGCCGTTCGTTAACTAGTGGATTGAGCTCGTGACTCGGCTCATGTTCGTGTTTAGCCAAACCAAACACAAGCCTAGTGTAAAAACATTGTATGTTATTTATACATAACATCTATATTTTTATATATTATACTTAAATATATATATATATATATATATATATATAATTTTTTATAAATTATACTTAATAGTCCATATTTTATGTATATATTTTTCATTCATCATTCTTTTTAATATATATTTTATGCATTCTTCCTTTTATATATCACAAAATATATATTATACATATATATATATACATATACATATATATATATATATATAATTTATTTGTATGAGCACTATGCTGAATACCTTGTGTTCGGGCTTGACTCGTTTAATTAAACGAGCTGGTCGTGGCTCAGCTCACCAACTATACAAACCGATCACTAACAAGTTTGTGACGAGCCAGACCGAGTTGAGTGACGAGCTGCTCTGTTCTTTTACCAGCCCTACCCATAACCCACCTACTTTATTATAGCCACGAGCTTTTAACGCCTCTCTCTCTCCCTCTCTACGCTTGCAAAAAGGAAAAATTAGAAAGCCAACCTTTCGCCCCTAAACCTCACTTTTCTGATTTCCTAACATGATCCATAGGTTTCTTAGAAACTGTCAAACAGGGATCTCAGGTTAACATCCATTCTTTCCGAGATTTTTTTTGTCCTGTATTATTCTTTGAAATTGAAAAATACTCATTCACCCTCAGAAAAAGAAAACTGTAAATATTTTGAACATTTGAATATTGAGGCTATTTCCCTAAAAAAAAAAAAAAGATTTATCGATACCGTAATTATTTACGAGTTAACTTGAGTTAATAAGGAATAATAAACAAAGGCCTTTGGCAGTTCCAACGAAAACAAAAGGTCATATCACTACTAACTTCAATAACTTGAATATCATGCATTTCAGTTCCGTTCCACTCCATCTCCTATCTTCCTACCCCTTGTAAATCTTATTATGCAAGTTGTTTTGATCAAATTAGATGGATTCAACATGGTCTACTTAATAAAAGTAACCCTTTGATCCTGTTTCTGTGAAAAATATGATTTTTTATATCCCAAAATTGTGTGCTTCGTCACCCGATAATATTTTTTGAATCACCAAAAAATCCTGCACACGTCGTATTTTGGTGATTTAAATGTCAATCTTCTCTAAATGAATGATGTGGTGAACCACATCGAGGGAGTCAGATTTAATCAAAACAATTTTTTTTTTTTAACAGGAAGATCTGATCGCACTGGCTCAGCTTGCCATACCTACGGTCATCATGCCGACTGCCTAAAACTCCAAGGCTAAGAACCCTGCCTTCAAGGCCTATGCTAAAAATTGGCTTGCACTGAAGGATGACACCCATGGGAATCGAACCTTGTCTGCTAGTCTACCAGCCAAGGCCTCCACCCCATTATGCCAACCCCCTTCAGACGATTAAAACAACTTTGCACCAGCAAAATTCCAAGGGAACCGATTTGCAATTTTCAAGTTAACATCAAAAGGTTGGGCCCTTAACTGAAATTTTGCCAAAAAATACAAAAACAAAAAACCAGACGCCAATCCGTCACCTTTTTCTTTCTTTTCCGTAATAGTCGAAGATCGTCCCAAACGGACACTCGTGTCATTGTTCACTTCACATTTCCGGTGTTCTCCTCTCTCTTTTCCTGTCTCTACTAGTGGCACACAAAATGAACAAGATGACCAACCATACACAAACGGATCTCTTCTCATCGTTCTCAACTTTTGCTCCCTCTTTTTCTTTTCTCATCTCCATCCGCGCTCCTGCTTTTGTTTCCCATGCTCTTCATAGTCATAGAGATGGAGATGAGCTATAGCTAGGACGCGAGTCAGTGTCATGGAAGAACAAGAACAAGTGTCTTCTCTCCAAGAACTCACAACGAGTGGGAGTTGAAGTAATTGAAATCATGGTGCTGAACCCTGAGCTGCTTTAGCCATGAATCAGCAGCACACAAGAGAGACACGAGCCTCTCCTGATCTCTGCCTTCTGGCTGCAACCACAGGCTCCCCTGCATCTTGTAGGTGGCTAGACCGAACGGTGGAAGCGCGATCCTGTTCACGCCACCTTCGCGTTTCCTTCTTCCCATCAAATCCTCCGTGCATGCTTCCTTCTCATCATCCTCGGATCCATTATCTGCAAAGCCCAAAGTTGTAAATATTAAGAAAAGAATGAATGAATGAACACATGGATACCAACTGATGATGGTTAACAGAGACACCAATCTAAAAACCTTTTAGGTCAGTACCAAGAAGAAAGGAGAGAATATCTTGTTCATCTTGCAATCACAATCTTTAAAAACCAACTGCTGCTGGTGGCTACTGTAAATCTATGACCCTGTCAAGTAATAATTCACAAGCAACCAGCTTCAATCTCACCAGTGGCAACTACCACAAACCGAAAACCAAGTTTGAACATATGGGGATCCCATAAACTGAACCTTTCAATGCTTCCAGAACAGTAGTTTGGTAATGATAACTTTTAACGTATAATGGGTTTTAGCCCTCTTTCTCAATAGAGATACTTTTGGACATGGAGGCTGCAGTTTGAGAATTGAAATTTATGCAGTAATGAGTTGGAGGCTATCAAAACTACAAATCCTGTTCATTGTAACGACTAAGGTTAATAGAAAGAGATTTCTTTCTAAAAAGTAAAAACCATACCTTGAAAAGATGATGACAGAGTGTGATAAGTGAGGAAGCACGCGGATAGGTCCTTCACCGTCCTGCTTGTTGGTATGTGGTAAATGGGATACCTGAAATTCACAATGCAGACAATTATAGTTGCAACTCCCTGTTTCCTTTCAGAAAGCCCAATTTCCCCAGTATTCCATTGAACCCACATGAAGACAACAAAGAAAAAGAAGAAGAAGGTTGTACCAGGCAACAGCCATCCAACTCGCAGGGGAAAGTTCCACGCTTTTCAGACACATCAATCCCGGGAAAACTCTTGCCAATTCATTTATCTGTAATCCGACCGACACCAATTCATAAATCAACCAACAATTCATCGGTCACTTGAATAAATATCATACAATGAAAGCAAACTTTCCAGGAGAATCAAACGGGAAGATCATAGCAAAGGAAAAAGGATAAAGCAATTTTTTTTCTTTTGTAGTTTCTGTTCACTCTGTTTTGGCGAACCTTGTCCATGAGGGGGATTCTGCCATAGGGGGCAGAGCTCTCGAAGTACTGAAAGTAGAGGCAGCCGAGCCGATCCCTCAGGTGCACGGGCCAAAACCCACATCCCTCCTGGCCGAAGCTCGAATCCTCCGAGGCCGCATCCCACGCCCTGCCTCGGCCAGGACTGGAATTGCTGAAGCACCTCGACATCTTCTCGCTCTCGCTGTCATCGCTCCAGCAATCGCTGTATGAATCCCGAGTCTCCAACTCGCCGAGATCGTTCTCCTCCCTCGAATTTCTGAAACCCCAACAACACATAAGAAACAAGGGAAAAAAAGAAAAAACAATCCATCTCATTCAAAAGATGAGACAACAATCATGCCCCAAAGGACCTAAGCCAGGGGGATAGGCTTAACATAGTAAATAGAAAAAATAAGCAAATTCTGAGTTCGAACCTGAGTGTTGTGGAGGATTTTCTGGTGTAAATTTGGATGGCAGAGAGGTAAGGGACGTAATACTGAAGAACTGTCTCGCCGCTATTCAAGGAGATGGGGGTTCCAGCACCATAGGCGCTCCATTCATCGTAGCAATCCCACAAGTCCCCCAAGGTGAAGTACTCTACTGTTTCTTTGTCCAGAGGATGCCACAGACTGTTAAGATCTCGAATGCACGTCTGATTTCCCAACATCACAGAATGAAAAAGAAAACCCACAAATTCAATTCCACAAGAATAAAAAAAAAACAATTTTCTTTTTTTTTTTCGGAGTAGAAAGGGAACACCACCTTGGGAAGAAACTGAGAGGAGACGACGGGCGTGATGCAATCGAGGAAGCAGCCGAGATTGGAATGAGCGCCAGACGCCTGCCTTCTCAAGCTTCCCATTTGGAACAAGACCAAATTAACACGATGAAAAAACTGCTCTCTTCTATTCGTCGATAAGCTAGGAAAAGGTTGAATAATAATTCTAAAATCAGACACAGTCGGATAGATGATCAGCAACTATCAGGGTTTTAGTTGTAGAGATTGATACAGAAAGGATTGATTTGCAGGAGAGAAAATGAAAAACACACAGCAGCTCTGAGGTCTGATTATTCTGAGGAGGTAACAGCCGGAAACCGTCTGCTGCTGTGAGGGTGCGTAATTCATTTATTTATATAGAATACGTATATGTCCTGGCACGAAAGCAGGTGAGGAAGAACAGAAACCAATGGGCAGGATACGTTTTTACCCTCTCCTCCGACCCTTTATTCTCTCACACTGCTACTATTACTCCTTTTTATTACAATTAGTTTTAATTAATCTGGCAGATCAGACTTGAACAGTTGAACGGTTGATTTCCGGTTTTTGGACGCAACGGAAACAGTGGGATTGAGAGAGAGTTGGCAGATGGTCCGGCTCGATTCACCGCGTGTCCTGATAAGGGATGGGAGACACATGGTTGTGCGTGTGGGTGTGAACGTCCGCTTTCGTGAGTGGAGATTATTTTACACTTTTTCTTTTAGAACCCTTTAAGATACGTTTGGAAGCAGGAAAAATCGCACAGAAAAAAAAGTTCGTTTTATAAAAGAGTTTTGAAATAATATGAGAACTTTTCTTTAAGAAAACTTTTCGCTTGTTTGCGTGACACAAAAAAAATCAAATAGAAAAAAAGGCTAAAATGTTTTGATTTGGGTGAGGGCTGCCGTAAAAAAGGAAAAAAAAAAAAAGATATAAGAAAATTTCCGCAATCCCTTAAAATGGACATATCTTTAGTATTACCAACGGGGGCTCAGCGTGGTTGGTTGTGGCTGTCAGTGCACGTCTCCTTGTAGTGGGACGTTGCAGGTTCAAACCCCAGTGGTAATTTAAATAATAACTGGCTGGTGGGGTTTGCCTAACCCAAGTTTGTCTTTAATATATATATATATATATATATATATATATATATATATATATATATTGTATTTTAGCAAAATAAATTTTTTCTTTAATCTTTATTGTTTAGAAGGATTGAAAAAAAAATGTCACTTCTCTTTTGGACTTGCAATTTTTCTCAGCATTTTCTTTCTTTTCAAGTGCCCTTTTAACCTTTTGTTTTCTTTCCTCCGCGCCGCTCACAAATTGCCAGGCTGATGCAATACGTGGTGAAGATGTCAAATCACTTTCTAAAAGTAATTTGCGGTTTATTTATTTATTTATTTTTTTAAGACACTTGAAAGCCTAAAGCGTTGATAGAGGAATTGAAAGCATCAAGTAAGGGGACTCAGCTTGTCTGACAAGGAGCAGTTAGTGCATGTCACCTTGTGTTGAGACTTTGGCCGTTCAAATCCTAATGGTATATGGTTGTATAAGTGCTAAGGGTCTGCCTAACCCTAACTTTCTTTGTGAATATATATATATGGTAGTGGCGTGACTCAAGCAGGCAGGCAAGTAAAACTATCGGTACCAACGGGGGCTCGGGTTGTCTGGTAGGAACAGTGAGTGCACGCCACCTTGTGTTGGAACGTTGCAAGTTCAAATCCGCGTGGTTGTATAACCCGTGAGGGTCTGCTTAACCCCAGCTTGCCTATAAAAAAAAGTAAAACTATCGCTGAATCGCCGTTTCGCGCCCGTCAGCAACTCCAATGACAAGGGACGGACTCTTCTGGATCGTTGCGAATATTCCGTTTGTTTATTAACATTTTGTGCTTGCTAATCTTCTTGAGTGAGAGAGATTAACCTAATCTTCTTCAGTGTGACTCACTTGTCCAACTCCTCTGACGAGAGGCGGGACCCACCCGAGATTTGACACGTGAACCCGGCACTTAATTAGAGAATACAAAGAAGAAGGTATCTGAAGAGGAGGCATGACATGAGGTCGGTGGTGTTAAATGCATAACAGACCTTCCGTTACCAACGCCACTTCGTCTTCGAGTTTATCCAAAAAGCAGCTTCCGCCTTCGTGCTGCCCCATGCTTTGAAAGCCGCCATGGGTCAGCGTCGACCTGAATCGGCCTATACGAATCGAATCGGATGAGTCGACTACGATTCCGTGAATCTTAATGAATAATCTCGAATCGAATCGGGATGAATAGTGGTTGAATTGGCTTTTATTTTAGTATTTTTATCTGTCATGATTTTTTTTTTTCAAATTAGAAAAGTAAAAGTGATGGATTCGGTTCCACTGACTTGATCGATTGTCTGAACCCATTTAGTTCAGAAACCGATCTTGACAACATTGGGGATGACCACCCGACTTGACGAAGGAGGGTGAATGAAATGAAAACTACGGGGCCTGGGCATGGATGGAAAATGATCCATGTGCAGCCGGGAGATGGGTGGTCCGGTAAAAGTTAAGGTGACGGACCCACCCAAATAACAAGTCGGATTTAGGTTCGGGATCAACAAAATGATTTTTTAAACTCAGATCCGCACGATTTCAGAAGCTTATTTTTACAAAAAAAAAAAAACACATATAACATATTCCAGTCGAATCGAATAGGATATCCAGCAAAAATGCTAGGTCAAGTTAAATATTCAGTAAAAATCATAACCCAAACCTGACCTACATATTACTCGGGTCGTATTCGGGTCAACCCCAGTAATATTCAGGTTGACATTTTTTATGCCTATACTCGCAAATTCGCCTTCGAGTCGGATCAAGCACTCTATACAGACCCGACCATTGAAAGCCCTGATCCAACATATCCCATTTGCACAGACTTAGACTCAGTCCATGATGTGACCTGCAGGTCCAAAGCCCAAAGCCCTTCTTTTTCAACTGTCTTGTGACAAAGAGACAAAGGCTTGTGACTAGGGGTGGCAAAATCTGATACGACCCGCCAACTCAATTCTTAGCCGGGTTCAGGTTTGGCTTAAACGGGTTTGTGTCATAAATGGGTTGACCCGCCTAACCCGTTTATTAAACGGGTCAGGTTCGTGTTAGGGGTATACCAACCCGCCAAGCCGACCCGTTTAATAAACGGGTTAACCGTTTAAGTTCGTATCCTGGGAAGGCCCAGCGAGGCCGATGGCAACGACGATAGGGATTGGATCCTGGCTCCCCCTTCCATCCTCGACGAATGTCGATTTCTGCGAAGGGTACTAGTGAAGCCAAGCCTCCCACCCCTCCCATTTTCGATTCAGCTAGAAATCAACCTCTGCAATAGAGGGGATAGCGGCAGTGAAAACCATGGGCGACGATGACTGGAAAGGTCACCGCTGACGGAAAACCAGTCGACCTCATCGGCGATGGCGATCGGCATCCTCCCTTGCTTCAACCAATTTCTACGAAAGGTACTAGTGAAGCTAGGCCTCCCACCCCCTCCCCTTTTCGATTCAGAAGTCAACCTCTGCAATAGAGGGGACATCAACAGTGAAAATCGCGGGCGACAATGACTGGAAAGGTCACCATTGACGAAAAACCGATTGACCTCGTTGAAGATGATGATCGGCATCCTCCCTTGCTTCAATCGATTTCTGTGAAGGGTACTAGTGAAGCCAGGCCTCCCACCCCCTCCCCTTTTCGATTCAAAAATCAACCTCTGCAATAGAGGGGACAGCGGTAGTGAAAACAGCGGGCGACGATGATTGAAAAGGTCACCGCAGGCGGAAAATCGGTAGACCTCGTCAACGATGGCGATCGGCATCCTCCCTTGCTTCAAGGGCTGGATGGCCGATATACCATTGTCGGGGCTACTATCGCCTGCCCTGCCGACGAGGTTTGGCGATGGCACTGGCAAACCCATGTGAAGTGCTGCAAAAAAGTTTGTATGCTTTTTAGATTGCACCGCTAACCCGCCAACCCGTTTACCCGACCGGACCTGTTTATTAAACGGGTTAGGCAGGTCGTGTCGGGTTGCCCGTTTAATAAATGAGTTGGGTTCGTGTTTGCCACAGTCGACCTATTTAATAAACAGGTCGGGTTCGTGTTGAGGTATGCTGACCCGCCGACACGACCCACCAACCCAACCTGATTGCCACCCCTACTTGTGACAAAGACTAGACTTGACACAACTGGATTGGGCCTAGACCGGGCTCCGCTCACCTCCAATGCGAATTGCCAAGCTTGGGTGGGGCCAATCAATAGCCCTTGTGGATCCGGCTCAAGCATAGTTCACACCCTAGTTCATTTCAGGGCCGATACCAATACTAACAACATTGTTGGAACCTAGGGGTGTCAATGGATTAGGTTTGGTTCGAACCCAGGTGGTACCAGACTTGGACTCGGTTTTCACGTATGGTATCAGGTCCAGATTTGGGTCTAATCGGGTCTATTATAAAAAAAAAATCATACCTGAACCCGATAAAAACTACATGAACCAGACCCAGACCATACTCGTTAAAACCATATCTTTTATTATTTTTACATTGAAAAATTGCGGGTCCTAATCGGAACTCGAGTTTAGTATAAAATTTCACAAACTATACCCAGATCCATGTATTAATCGGACCTTTAAGTCCGGATTCGAGTCTTAATCGGGTCTTATTATTTATCACCATACACGGACCCTATAGGGTTTGGTTTGGTTTGGGTCCGAGTAAACCAGGCCCGTTGACACCCCTACTTAAACCAACAAGTGCGCTCCGCTCTCACAGCCAATGCAAATCCGTAACTTCATTCCCAAACCTGCCTTAAGAAGTGCCAGAGGCACTGCATATATACCACCTTTTTATAAATATAACATTATATATGTGATCTACATAATTTATTTAATAACAAAAACTGGTTCCGGTCATGTTGGTTAAGTGCTTCAAGAATTAACAGCACTCAATGCACGAAAATTTAAATATTAAAAAAAAAAGTATTTTTACATTGAAAAAGAATGATACGAGAGGCATGATTCCATCTAGTGTTCAGAGTTTGCCTCGATTTAGCAAACCAGCCATACAAAACTACATTTCTGAGGTCAAATTGAGTGGACACAACTTGCGCTTACTACCAACGGGACGTTGCAAGTTCAAAACCCAATGGTATAATTGTATAACTGGTAGGGGTCTGCCTAACCCCAGCTGGCCTTTGAAAAAAAAAAACCTTGCGCTTATGAACTAGATTATATATGGGGTGGACAATATATATGATATATATTTAATATAATTGATTCTACCTACAATCTAGTTGTAATCTCAAGGTATAATTGTTTCAACTCAATTTAGGCCAAATGCATTAACTCCTATCCCACTTCCTAGATTCCAAACAAGTCCGTAACTTTTGTAAATGTGTTTAGCATGGTTCATTTTCTTACTCTTTGCCTTGTAAGCGTCAATACAAGATAGAAGCAGAGCCTCAGGCGGCTCAATCGTAATGCATAAGCTGCAAGCAACACAAACCACACACTTTATCGACCTTGAAGGCGCTTGTTTATGTGCACGCATGTCTTTGCGTTGGGCTGTAAACGGATCGGATCGGATCAGATATCCTATCTGAGTTCAACATCTTTTTTGGAAATAGATTCTTTAAGATTCAAATGTACAATATGGTCTTATTTGGATCTCTTCAATCAGATTACTTTCAGATTCGGGTTTGATTCAGATCAGCATTTCAAGTCGGATCTGAAATTGATCAGGATCAAAATCTGACCTATCACATTTTTTTACATGTGAATGGCTTGTTTTTATTCTATTTTTTTCTGGATTAAATAATACATGCACTTCGTATTCAGATTCAACCTGACCTCCTCAGGTCTGATTTGGATCCTAATTCAGATTCGGATCTGCTGTTTACATTTCAAATTCAGATCCGAATCTGGCAGGATATGTGGCCGAAGTTCGACCCGTTTGCACTCCTACTGAGCTCTGACTCGTGATCCAGTACTTGGGCTAAGCACTTTGCCAAGTACTCAGCCCCACTAGCATTAGGTCAGGCCTCTGGTTCTAAAGTAGATGGTGGGCCCTAGTCCAAGGACACGAGGCCCAAAGGGAAAGTGGGCCCAACCACCCCAGGACACATGGCAGTCACCATGAAAGGTGGGCCCACACCTCGAGCACACGTGTCAGGCAGTCTTGAGTACTGGGTATACCCTTCCGAGTCCAAGCTTGTACAACGACCTCAATTAGTCTGAACCAAACGCACATGCCACCCTGCACCAGACTGTTTTTTATGCTCGAAAAGTAAAAGTGACGACATTGTATCAATCCCACCAACATGGTGTTACATGGAAGAACACGGGCGAAAGTGTTTTTTTAAAAAACGAAAAAATAACCGTACTGCATGACAAAAATGACATTTCTTAAAAAAGCCTTAAAAAAATTTCAAATCCGTCTGCTGTTCAAAATCACAAATAATGATATTTTTATAAACCTTTTAGCCCTCTCATCTATCATTTTTAGTACAATTTTTTTTTATATTTGAATTTTCCTTGTCTCTAAAAAAAACTCCAACTTCACAAATACCTAAGTTACCGTGCATTAAAAATTTACCAAATTCGCATAAAGTATTTGCAAGCAAACTTTCTTTTAAACTGAAACCGACAAACATCACAAATACTTGAGTTACTTCACATAAAAAATTCTTAGATTCGCATAAAAAATATATTTTTTTAACTCAAACCAACAAACATCACAAATACTTGAGTTACCTCACATAAAAAATACAATAACATCACATAAAAAATCTGTAATTTTTTTTTTAACTCAAACCGACAAACACCACAAATACTTGAGTTACCTCTCATAAAAAAATGTTAATTTTTTTTAACTCCAACCGACAAACATCACAAATAATTGAGTTACCTTGCATAAAAAATATAATAACGTCACATAAAAAATCTGTAAATTTTTTTTTAACTCAAACTATCAAACCTCACATAAAAATTGTAATAATGTCACATAAAATATGTGTGAGCGAACTTTCTTTCAAACTCGAACCTCGAAACTTCATAAATACTTTATTTACTTCGCATAAAAAAATCTTAAATTTGTATAAAAAAACTATGATTTTTTTTTAAACTCGAATCGAAAAACTGCACAAATACATGAGTTACTTCGCAAAAAAAATGATACAACATCGCATAAAAAATTCTACAAATGTCTTTTAAAATTTAAAACACGTGCCTTTTTGTTGTGTTTGAGATGTTGGTACCAGGTCTGGATTAGGGTTATTTTTTATCTGGTATCAGCATATCAAAATTTTTGCTTCTTTTTAAGAACAAAATCTAAAGTTCTTCGTGATCCCCAACCTGTGGTCTCTAAAGTCTCCTCTGCATAATTTTTGAGTTTTTCTTATCTTCGATCACTTTTTCAGTGATTCCGACGAGGCTGAGACATTCTTCCCATCAACTTCTTTTGTTAAATCGAAAAGTAAGTTCTTTATGATCCACATCCTATGGAACCGAAAATCCACTCTGCATATATAGTTTAGGGTTTTTTTTTAAAGAATGTAATATGTTTATTTTGAAGATCTGTGTTCGCTTTGAAGATGCTTTATCGCATAAAAACTAATATTTTTACTTCTTTCAAGTTGCTTCTTTATTATTATATGATTTTTTATTTTTTCATGTATGTGTATGTATAATGGGGCTTGGGTCGACCAAGCACAAGGTGTTAATGTAGATAGTTGGTTTTGCAAAGTGGTTGTTGTATGTATTCTATTCTCAATAGATATTGTATATTTCATGTAGTTGATGTAGGTAGTTAAGATGACTTCAGTATCTACTAAAGTGCACTATCGTGTCACTGATGATCATAGTTGGAGATCTTTAGTGGTCCCCAAAAATATTAGCTTTAATAAATTGGTGGCTAGGTTGTCTCAAAAAACAACACTGAGTGAAGAGTTAATCAGCCTCTGGTATAGATATTTGTTGTCCATAGGTGGTGAGCCAGGTTGGGTAGATGTTTTTGACAATGATGATGTAGAAGGGATGTTATTTACTGACGATGTTTACTTAGTACTTTGCATAATGCAACAAGAAGCACTTGCAAGGGATGGAGAACAATCTATCGAGGTCAGTGTGTTGTCGAACATCAAACTATCCCAAGCAGTGAATGATATTGATGAACAAAACCTGCAATTATCCCAAATAATAAATGATAGTAATGTTGTACAAGTGGAAAACATGTAGTTGTCTGAACCGATTAGGAATATAAATGTTGGAGTTGCATACAATGAAAAACTTTCACGAACCATTGAGGGTGTACATCAATAGAGGATCACTAGAAAGGATGTGGAACCACTTGGGCACCCCAATTCTAATGATCTGCATCCTAGCAATGATGCACAAATGACCTCTCAGAATCTCAAAAGTTGATATATTATGTGAGTTATGTGAGTATTTGTTAGGCTTTAGAAATGTTTTAGGTTTATACGCTCATGTTTAGGGTTTGCTAGGTTCTCGCTGAATGGGTTCTCTTTCCCGAAAGAGCAATTGAAAATCTTTGATGCAGAGGCATCTCAGTTGTATGAACAACTGCATAAGGAAAAACTTGATGATTGTGAACAATTTCAGTAGCTATCAATAGAGTCCAACAATCAAGAGCTTGTTATTCGCAAAAGGTTTAATAATGTCAATCATTGCCTTGAATTTCTAAAAGATCATGTGATAAGGAACAACTACAAAACAAAATTCAAGAAGAGTTGCAACAACAGAGTAATTATCGTATGCACACAAAAGAACCTATAGACTAATATTGTTTGCACCTAGAGGATCTATTGCACAAAGGTGTGAGGAACAACGTTCTTTCAAGTGAAGAAAGATCAAAGTGAGCATACATGCAATGAATCATTGGGCAACCTAATAGCAAAAAATATGTCTTCCAAGAGGGTTTCACGTATTATTCATGAACAGTTGTACGATAACCCGAAGATGACTCCAAGAGAAATCATGAATGGCATAAGTCGCGAGAAATGTGTAGAGCTTAGTTACAAACAAGCATATATACCATGGTTTATTTTAAGACTCATTCAAGTTGCTTCCCACCTATTGCCATTATTTAAAGATGATTAACCGAGGATCAAGGGCAGTCATTAAGACTGATACACGAAATTGATTTATGTACCTATTCATATATTTTCACCCATGCATTGATGAGTTTATTAAAGGATGTTCTTCAATTTTCCTGCTAGATGACACCTTCTTAAAAGAAAAATATATGGGTATATTGTTGTCAACCCATAGTATTAATCCTTGCAGTCAAATATTTTTTGTTGTCTTTGCAGTTATAGATAGGGAGTCAAAGGATTCATGGACGTGGTTTTTGTCACACGTAAAGTTTTAATTGGATCACTACAACATTGAGAACCCCAGACATAAACAACGGTTGACAACCATCTGCGATAAGCACTTAGGGTTACAGTATGTTGTCCCCTCGTATAGCCTAATTGTCGTGGATATTGCATGAAGCACTTGACAAACAACTTTAAAACTATTTGGTCCATCACTTGTACCACTTTAGTGGAGTGCGGCCAAAGCAACCATGACAGCTCAATGCACATAATTTTTTGACAAGATCAACGAGCAACGTGGAGACTCGTACACATATGTCACAAAGGATGTTGCAAAGAAACATTAAGCTAACAGTGAGTTTCAGCTAAGAGGTACGGGTACTTAACCTCTAATATAGCGGAGAGTTTCAATGTATAGATTCTCACAATATGTGACAAGCCCCTGATTCCTCTTATTGAAAAGTTTTGTCTCATGTTGATGAAACTTTATGAGTAAAAAAGGAATGATGGGCAAAATATATCAGGAATTGTTATAGTGCCCAACATAAAAGAAAAGCTCGAGAAAGGTAAGAAAGATACATAAAGGATACATTTGCAAGTAGTGCATTGCCTCGAGCGTCAATATGAAACCCGCGATCGAGATTTTGGTTACGCTATTAATCCGTAAGTCAAGAGTGCAATTGTAGAGAGTGGTAGGTTAGCAGAATTTTGTACATGCGATCATGTGCATTATGTATGAAAGCAACCAACCAGTTGAATATTGTGACAAGTGTAACACATGCGATTTTGTTTTAGTTTTAACCTTTAAATTTGAGTTAAAACCAATTTTATGTTCAGGCAAAATTTGAGAGTCTAAGTTGGTTGAGTTGTGTTTTATACTCAAATCAGGTTCCATGAGAGGCTCAGTGGGGTGCCAAGTGTGGTTAGGGTGGCCCACAAGGGTTCAGAGGCGACTCAGAGTTATACGGATCTTGGATGGGTTAGGATCCAAACCTGAGTTTGGATCCAATGTTGTTTTGAATTTTATGTTTAGATATGGATCTTTAAATTAATTTTGGATTTGTATTTCTTTGTTTAATTCCTAGATCCAACCTAAATAGGGATTTGATCGGGATCGGACTTTTGGATATAGATTGAGTTTTTGGATCCATACCCAAGTGAGATTCACTCCAAGTTCTAGAGTTTTCATTAAGAGGGTCTGTAAAACCCTAGAGGACTCTAGAGAGGGTGGGACGCCCCCCAGTGAACCCCATAACTAATTAGGTTAATTAGTTAGTAATTAAGAATAAATTAGTAGCTAATTAAATTAATTAAGTAGTTAGTTAAAGAAATTTTGAAATAAAACTCTTATGAATGAAATCAGTTTAGTTTTGATATGGATTGGACTATAAGAGGGACGACCCCCACTTTTGATGGATTTTCTAATATATATATATAAAAAAAAAGAAGTCTCTCTCTTATCTTCTTTATTATTTTGTTCTTCTTCCTTCTTAGAGCTTTTTCAGCAGACATTGAAGCTACTCCAAGGTGCTGGGATAGGAGGCAAAGGTGTTGGTGGTTTAAAAAATATATTTCAGGTAGGATTCATCTTACGCGTAGCATAGATCTGATGCAAACGCATAAACCGTGCATCTTGTCGATTCTACGGGTTGATCCATGGTGGATCATATTTAGAACAAGTTTGAAAAAGGTTTTAAAAGTATTTTTAATTCAATATCATGCTTTAAAATAGATTTATAATTTTTTTTTTAATCTATGCTTAGACGACTAAATCAGAAAATTGGATAACCTGAAATGCATAGTTTTGTGTTCCTACATAATTTTAGATGGATAAATCTTTGTTTCCAGCATGATTGTATATATATTTTCTTTCTTGCATGTGTTTATAATATGAATCATGTTTCTGCAAATTTTTCTCATGTGTTTCATGGTGTTTTTGCATGCTATCATCTTAAACTAGTTATTTTATGCAAAAATTATGATTTATTTTGATAATTTTGATTCCAAAGCAAGTGTTATGATCATATGATATCTCTTTATGACTGTAGATAATGTTTAGATACTGTACATGCGTTGATATATGATTAAAAATAAAAACTTTATGTTTATGCTTGAGTCTTCTTATTTTTATCATGATTTATATTGTATTCTTCATGATATCTTGATTTTCTTGATCGATGCCTTGTGGTAAATTAAATATATATTTTAAATCGGATCACCAATGGCCAAACTCTTTTATGAAGACCTTTAAGACATTTGAGAGGTATCTCAAAAAAATATTGAGCTTTATTGGTGGTACAAAAGTGAGGGTTATAGCTATTGCAACCCAAGACAGAAAAATATTCAGCTTGCAGGACTCTTATCTACACAAGTCCTGAACGACTTGAGTAACATCCTTGGGTTTAGATCTGGTTGGGCCTAATTCATTGATTCCTTAACCGCCATCAATGGTATATGGCCATCGTAATTAGGGTTGGGAAACAAGAGCCTCTCATGGCTCGGCTCGTGTTTGTCTCATAAAGAGCTTGTTTGAACTCTTAAAATAGCCCTGGCAAGCTGAATATAAACAGTAGATAGGCGGCTCAGCTTGACTAATATAAGCTTGTTAGGCAGTAAAAAATATGTAATATATATTTTACACACATTTTTTTTGTAACCCTATTTCTTCAAGCTCTAAATCAATGTATGTTTCATATAAACAAGCCAACTCGAACTCTGTGGTTTTAACTCAGTCCGTTTATGAGATCGAACTCAGTTTGGCTCGCCATATGAATGAGCCAACCCTGAACACTTCAGCTGGTCTTGTTCAACTCATTTACCAGCTCTCATCTTAATAGGTGATAGCTTCTTTGACACTGACACGAGAGAGAGAGAGAGAGAGAGAGAGAGGTGTGTTGGCATGGGTGCACTGGAACCAGGTTAGAGCTCAGAGATCCACCCACTTATCCATATTGTGATTCGGGATATCCAAGTTTGATGTTGCCCAACTGAAACCGACCAAGAGCTGGGTGGATTAGTGATGCGGGTTTTGCGTGAAGGTACTAACGGGGGGCTCCGCTTGTCTGGTAGCGGAGTAGCTAGCACGTCGCCTTGTGTTGTAATTTTGAATCCCAATGGTATCGTTGTATTACTGGTAGGAGTCTGCCTAACCCTATCTTGCCTTAAAAAAGGTTTTTTTGCGAGGAAAAAGCCCTTAGTTGGTGAATTTTTAATGTTTGGTCAGATTTGAATCGGTGACGTGTTAATCAAAAGGGGACAACCTTTTACCATGTCAAATTCCATGGCTTGTACCATGAGCACGAGGGGCGGTGGGTCACACCCACCCTCCCTAAATTAATGAAAAGTCCCAAACCTATCTTCAATTCTTATCTCCAAATGTCAAAGTCCAGTCTTCAGACTTTTTTTTCTTATGTTATTTAAATATTCAGCAAACTTTCATAGATCTTGGATTGTTTGATTGGGTGGGGGTGGGTTTTCATAACTAAAATCTTTGTAAAATTTCAAAGCTCCAAATATCATTTTCATCAAAAACACGTAATTTGGGTGTCAATTCCTAGTAAATCGACCATACTGAACTGGGATCAAAATTGTAAAAAATAAAAACTAAAAAAGAAATTCATTTTGCATTTTTTATTTCACATTTGCATCTCTCTCTCTCTCTCTCTCAATATATATATATATATATATCTAAACCCGTATCATCAAACAGGTTTGTGTTTGAACAAGGTTGGACGTGCAGCTGTGTTTGAACCCGTATCATCAAAAAAAAGATTTAGTGACAGTTCTGCACGCTAAATAGTTTTTAGTGCAAAAACTGTCCGATTTGTGTCAGACTTTTTAGGTATTTGATTATACGGGCTTCTCTCTTTCACTCACTATACATATATTGAAAATATGTGAACGGAAGTGTGAATTAGGCATTTTGACACTTTTTTCTTTTACAAATTCGACCCAGCAAATGTGTTTGGCACTGTTCATTTGATAAGAATCAACTCTTCTTCGTGTATATATTTTCAATGGAAAATATGACTTTTTATACTTAAATATTTACAAAAATTCTATGCCATTGATTTTCGAGTATATAGATAACATCCGTATAGCAAACAAACAAAAAAATTGAAAATCTTGATTCATACTCCACTGCACATATTTTCAATTAACATATTATATACTCTCTCTCTCTCTCTCTCTCTCTCTCTCTCTCTCTCTCTCTCTCTCTCTCTCTCTCTATATATATATATATATATATATATATATATATATATATATATATATATATATAACAAGAGCTGGTGAGATCATAGAATGTACGACTTGGTAATCTGACTCAATCCAACCTATCGACTAATGACCATCCAAAATGGACAGTGTCTTTGATTACATCTAGCAACAGCGTCATCTGATATATTTTTAAGTTGAAACTAGGTTGCAAGTCAAACAGGGTTGGTGCGATTATGATGATGAAAACCACGGGAAGGTCCTTCTTGAAGCTCGTAGATTTGATTCCAGAACTAAAACTGAACTAAAAAAGGAGCCATGAACTAAATTGAAAATAAGTCAATTTAACTAAAGAAAGCAAGAAAGTAACGATCAAAGGAGAAAAATATTTGTAATCAATCCTAAAAACTCTCTCCAAAAGTCTTATCCGTTCTTCTTTTATTGCAGATTTCTGGATCAGGTGGGAGTAGTGGGTCTGGTCCACAAAGTGGATCCAAGTCAGCAAGGAAATGACTTTTGGCCAGCTAGAGCTGTAAACTAGCTGAGCTCAAGCTGTTCGGGCTCGGCTCGATAAGGGTATACCCTTGTTTGGGCATGGCTCGTGAGCGCGTTATGAGCTGAGCCGAGCCGAGTCGAGTTCGAGCTCATTAAGCGCCAATCATGAGCTAGCCTGTTTTCTAAAAAAAATATTTTGAAGTGTTTTTAAAGCTTGATAATGTATAATATATATAATATATGTATAATACATGTATATATAATTTGCATATTATATATAATATATGTATAGAATATATAATCCATAAATATATAATATGCAAAACATGCCTATACAAGCCGATCCAAGCTTTTCATGCTCGTTCTCGGCTCATTTACCTAAATGAGTTGGCTCTCTGCTCGCTGAACTCAATTCACAAGTAAAGACGAGTTGAGCTGAACCACAAGCTGCTTATCTTATTTCCCAACCCAAGTTAGTGTTGGGGTTTTGTCTCAAAATTATTGGATTAAACTATAGCTTTGCTTATTCATTTCTTTTATTTACCTAAGTTAGTGGGTATTTATTTATTTCTAAAAGTTTAGTAGAGTTGAGGTACTTCACTTAGGTTTAAATAATGTAGAGTTGAATTTATGGGCAATTCTCATTGGAGCCATGTGATTTGGATTTGTGTTTGGCTTTGGACTTAGACCTGAATTTGAGTTTGGGTTTGGATTATGCTCCATTTCATTTGGTTTGGTCATGGTCATTCTTAGACCTTGACCATTCTTTTTGGTACTTGGGATGGTTTTATCTCCAAGACTAAGATTGACCCTCTTTACCTTTAATCGACCCATTTAATAAACTTTGACCATCTATTTTAACCTAGACAAGGTCAACCCAAATGCTAGAGCCACCCTTGACCTAACGTTCTTGCATGGCCTTTTTAATGCTCCAACATTTCTATACCGCCCAACCATGTTGACCCTTGATTGTGCCCCTCTTTTTGGATGGTTTTGATCATGACATCATTTTTTTACCCATTGACTTTTCACCCTCCACGATTGATCTCATTAGAGAGAGAAGTCAACCCTTATGACTTGGAGCTTTTTGGTGAATCCGACAAGGTTTTGACCAATGTTGTAAGTATCAATATTGGACCTGAATCGTTTGGCCAGCGATTAAGGTGGATCGGCCGATACCGATTCTCAAGTGAATCGTTCTGAATCAGCTGAAAAATAATTAAAAAATATTTCATGTCAATCAGAATGTGACACATGGTAAACCACTAAAATAATATAAAAATTAAATTTTAAGCATTTTTATATTTATTAAAAAATAGTTGATTCAGGTTAGTATCATATCTATTTTTTGCTGATACAATCTGATTCAGTACTGACAACAATGGTTTTGACATCTTCATCTTCTAAACTGGACTCACATTCTGACTCATAATATGGATGATTAGTTGCCCCAATATGGGTGGTTTTCAACCTAAACGAAGTTGGGAAGTGACTTTCAATAACTGACTTTTTCTTTTCTTTTGCCCTTGTATCCCAAGCCTTTGTCCAAATCGGACCTGATAACTTAACTTCAATGGGATCTTGCAGGGGTCAAGCTTTGCCTAAACCCTTGAATGACTTATACCCCATCCTTAAGATCATGGGTCACCCTTTGACAAACTTTGTAAACAAGAGATATTTTTTTATACTTCTAAGGTCTGAGTCATCATCGTGACATACCGACTTGCTAAATTGAGACCTTCTAGAGCAGTCCACAACAGCCACTTTGGATTGGTTCCCAAAGGTTGATATAGAAGTTGAAGATGAGGTCTCTTCCTTTTCTCAGACTAAGGATATGTCAGTTAACTTATCAGATGTAGGGATTATGGGTTGGGCTAGCCTAATGGTTGGATCATTTATGCATATAACAATTGTCTAGTCACTCCATGGGATTTTGGCACATTGATGATATTTTGATGGAAAAGCTTTCATATCATGGATCTAGGGTCTCCTTAATAGCAGGTTATAGAAAGTTGGGATATCAATGATAAGGATGCAAAGTTTTATGGGCTATGGGTCCGACAACTACATATAGAATAATGGTTTCTAGGGTCATGATCATATATTTCCATCATACCCACTAATTTGGACTCTATGGTTTCCTAATTCAGGCCAAGTTATGTCTAACTTTTTGAAGACGATGTGCGGACATATGTTCAAACCTCATGCACCATTTACTAGGCAAATAGGAATGAAAAACCCTTTTATTTGAATGGTAATATAAGGAGCTTTGGTATAGGGAATGAGAGGTCTAGGGGTATCATCCTCTAAGATGGTGATAGGCATTTTGGTCATGACTTGAGATACCAATGCAGTTAGACCATTTGGTTCAATAGACAGAAAGACTCTCTTTCTTGAGAAATTTTTCATTAGTCTACCTACACTCTGCACTCTAATCAATTCCAAGATAGAAATGAGAGTCGTGAGCTTGACTAAATGACCCTTAATGTCATATTGACCCTTTTTCCTTTTATCTACTCCAATTGTAGGGGCAGACACTTCTTCTTCTAGATTTTGCTGAGTGTATAGCACAATTTGGTGTGGCAAGAGAGAAATGCCCTTTTTTAGGTGTTCTGGCTGGTATGTCTCTCCAAACAGCATGAGGTGATTGACAACAAGAGACGACATGTAGTTAGAAGACAAAGACAGAGTTGAGAGAACTCTTTTATTGAAAGACTCTTCATTGCTTATTTTGAGAGCGTGTGTGATACTCCCAAATGACTAATCAAGGCCAATGATGTTGACCAGATGTGGTTGGCTAGACACACCTTCATCAACCCAGGCCTGATCTTGACAATGGGCACCTTAGCCCAACTTGAAATGACCACACATTGTTTTCTATCTTGGGGATCTACATGCATTGCTGGTAAGACCATCACATTTGATTTTTTGGCTTGAGAAAAAATCTATTGACAATGACTACCTCTTTCTTCCACTATCTCAACATTGTTGGATTGATAGGAAGAAAAGTTGATGTAAATACCCGTGTCTTGATTTTCAAGCTGACTTTCTTCTCTTGTGAGATTGAGCTCTCATTTTTTAAGGTAATCTTGAATGGTCTAACGAAGAATAATGCATTGCTTGGTATCATGGCCCACAGTTCAAAGAAATTTGTAAAAATTTATGGAATCCTTATCCTTAATTGGAGGAGGGTTAGGGACCTCAAGAAGCTTAATCATTTTGGCTTACAACAAGAACTCAAGGACTTCTATCAAAGACTGCTTGTACTTGATGAACTTTTGATCTGAAGTCCAGTTTTGGTTCCACTTAGAATTGGGTTGCCCCTACTTTTAGGATTCTAGCCTATGTTGGTTCTAAGTCCTTTGAATAATTGACCTTTGTTATGCTTGATGCTGAGATGTGTCTAACTGCCTTTGACCTAGGTTTGACCCTTCCAAGCTCATAGTGTTGACTTGGTTCTTGTGGTCGGACTTCTTGAAGGTTAAGTCTTTGATTCCCCCAGTTTTAAGTACCATCTCTTCATACATTCCTCTTTTTAAATTTGACTCCATCCAGGTGGTTGTACTTATCAACTTCACACAAGTATCACACTTTTCGATGGCGAGAAGACCCTTTAATGGCTGGTTGAAATTATTGAGGATGATGCTAGTGCATAAGACTCTTGCATTGGCTCATTCATTCGATGATACACAACTCTCTATCAATTAATAAATACTTGAGCATCTTCATCTTTCTTCTGTGTCAAGTCATACAACCATGCATCCATATTATATCTGAATCTTTCCACAAATAAATCATTCATCATATTGAATTTCTTAATGCGATAAATATTAAAGGTGAAAAACCAAACTAAAGATTCTCCCTCTAAGCTCCTAAGAAACCACTTAATAAGAGCTTGATCATTGTTCTGGTAATTGACATAATCATTGAAGAACAAGATTAAATGGGTCTTAGGATCCCCAACTCCACTGTACTTGATAAATTTTCTGGGAGCTTCTTATGGAATTCTATCTCCAGCCAGTATGAAGTCTCAAATCATATAAGACCTCTTTTTTCCTTTGACTTGATGGATTTGAAGGTGCACATCACGAATCACATTCTCCAAACTTCGTACTCGATCTTCATAGTCACCATTTCTGACATCTCGGATATGGGCTTGAGGAGGCGACTCTATTCAAGGTTGATTGATCCTGACAGACCGAGTAGAAATTGCCTCCCTGGATTGCCTTTGTTGTTGATACTTGAGAACTTTGAGTTGGAGCTCAGTATCTGTCATTTTTTGTTGGATCTCTTTCAACATCAACTTTAAGGCAAAAATTTTATTCTCTAAGTGAGGACGAGATTGTATGTCCTCATATTCATAGATTGTTTGCTTTCCTTTTCTAAAAGTCGCTGCCATGAAATGCCTTGATTGTAAGTGACGGGTCTGCTTCTTCTAATATGTAATGGCATAGACTGGCTAAAGCTTGTGTGTTTTTCTTTCCTAATTGGTTGAACCTCTTATTCTTTATCATCGATTCCTTTTCATTCAATCTCATGATTTTCTAATATATTTTTTCCCAAAATAAAGAGTTTTAGAAAGCTTAAAAAACTATTTCACTAAAAAGGACTTTTTTCATAGGATACAACTCATGGGAAGGTGGATCGCGAGATCAAAAACTAGATCTGAAACAAACCCTTACATAAGGAATTTTTTGGATTCAAACATAGCATAATAGCACCCAAATAATAATATTAGAATGATAAAAGACTCAAGGGTGGTGGAATCATAGGATTCCAGTACTAAAAAAGCAAAATCCAATCCAAAGGCAAGGAGTTACCAGAAAATTTCTTCAATCCAAGATTTGTACCAATCTTTGACACTAATTTTAGACTAAAAAATTAGTAGAATTTAAAAAAACTCCCAAAAGGACAAAAAAGAGGACTTTGAGAGATTTTTAACGATACTAAGAACACTAAAAAAGTGACAGACGGGTGTTGAGATACAACCCAAACAATGCACTTGGGTACCTATTCTGACTAACTAACAAACTTTTCAATTACCAAACTTTGACACTGATTTTGGACTCAAAAATCAATAGAATTCGAATAATCTCCCAAAAGAATAGAAAAAGAGGACTTTGAGAGATTTTCAATGATACCAAGATCACCAAAAAATGGAAGACGGGTGTTGAGATACAACCCCGATAGTGTAACTATTATAAGAGAAAAATAGTCACTTGGGTACCTATTCTGACTAATCTAACCTACTTTTCAATCACCAATAATAGAAATCAGGAAAACAACAAAAAGAATTGAAAAAGTGTAAGAATTCATATTTGCAATGACATTAAAATCACCCTTATAAGATATACGGTTGGAGAGATATGGCTTCTAAAAGACAGGTTAATTGGCAACTACCGACTACAGACCAAAAATTTGCCTAAGTTTTGAAACCCAAAAATGACAACCCTAAAGGGGGTTCCAACTTTGACTTAAAATAGAGGAGTTTCATATCAAAATCGCACATTTCAAATGGAAATAAAAGCATCGGTTTTTGAAATCAGAGTGCTGAAATATGGACATAAAAGTAGTGGTTGGTCGACTGAAAGCAAAACTGGTTGTTTTCTCGATTATCATGCATTTTCAAAAGCCTTAGAGGCAGAATGCAAACTCACATAAAAAATGAGAAACGTATCTCCAGATGTTTGTTTTTGAAAGACACTTAGCACAGGATAATACAACTCACAAGCATAGAAATATGGCATTGCCAACAAGGTAAGGTCAAAACAGAAAAACAAAGCAGACATGGATCATGGATCCGAGGTGGATCCAATATCTGAAAACAATATTTCAAAAATCTTGAAATTCGAAAAGTAAGAAATTGTGAAAACCAAAAGATTTTTGTCCTAATTTTTATCTCTATTTAATAAATAGAGATCCAGTTTCTTTTTTTGGAAGCTATGATCATTGCAGATACCACTTATTAGAAAGAGGGTATAGTGAGTGAAATAGATTCTATCTTAAAAAATAAAACTTAAATTTTAGTTGATTTACCACCTAGTTTTAAACCTTTAGGATGCAAATAAATTTTCAAAAGAAAACTTTGACCCAATGGTTCTATTAAAAAATTTAAAGTTATAATTGTTGCTAAAAGTTTTAGACAAAAACACAGACTTGATTATTTTGACACCTACGCTTCTGCAATTAGGATTTCATTCATTAGAACTATGATTGCTTTGGCATTAATTTTCAAACTTGAGATTCACCAAATGGAAGTTAAAACTATATTTTTAAATGGTGTTTTGGAGGAAAAGATTTATATGAAACAACTTGAATGTTATGTAGTATCAGAAAAGTTTGTAAAATATTAAGGTCTTTATATGGTTTGAAATAATCACCTAAACCATAGTATAAAAAATTTGATAATGTGAGTATTATATAAATTCAAAATTTATAATTTTGATAAATGTATATATAGCAAAGTAAAGAGTAATAATATTACAATTATTTACTTGTATGTTGATGATATGCTAATTATGAGCAATAGTGTAAAATGCATAAATAATACCAAACATTTTCTTTCATCTAAATTTGATATAAAAGATATGAGCTTAGTTGATGTTATTTTTAGTACTAAATTGATTAGACATGAGAATGAATATGCATTGACTCAATGCCACTGTATTGAAAATATTTTGAGAAAATATTTTTATTATGATTATAAGCTTATTGCTACTCTCTTTAACCCTAGTGTTAAATTGTCAATTAACACTAAAAGAAGTATATTTCAACTAAAGTATGATAGTGTTATTGTCAGTATCATGTATTTCATAAATGAAACTAGACCAAATATAGTATTTTGCATGAGTAAGTTGAGTTGATGCACTAGTAATCCAAGACAAAAGCATCAGAATGTTATCTATAGAGTTATGGAGTACTTAAGAGAAACTCTAAACTATGAGACATTTTATCTGAGAGAACCCTGTGTACTTGAAGGATACAATGATGCAAACTAAAATTTTGATTCCAATGGGTCATTATTCACAAGTGAATGAATATTTACCCTTGAATCTAAAGCAATTATTTAGGGATTCAAGAAGAAAATTATGATAATGTATTCTATGATGAAAGCAAAATTGATAGCACTAGTTTCAGATTGTATGAAAGTCGAATGGCTAAAAAATCACTTGATAGAGATACCATTGGGTGATAAGCTAGTACCCCCGATAGTTATGCATTGCAATAGTCAAATGACTATTTATAAAACCAGAAGTAATATTTATGGTAAAAAATCTAAACGTATCAATTTAAAGCACAAGTATATGAATAGTTTACTAAAACAAAGAGTAATCTCGATTGAGTATGTGAAATCTTATAAAAAAATAGTGAATCTGTTGACAAAGGGATTTTTTTTTGAGAAATTGTCTTTAAGACATCGAGAAAAATACAGCTAAAGCCTTTAAAATAATCACCTCTAATGGGAACCCAACCACATGATATAGGTCAAACCAAGTCTAGTGGTTCAATGAGAAAAATGAATCACTGAGTTGTTGGGTTGAACACTTATAATTTTTTCATTCCTGATGTCATGCTCGAAACTTGTGTATGAAGGTTGAATTTAAGTAGAACTCCTAGTGAAATTCACAAGCCTTATGGTTGGGGTGTTTCAAATATGTTTACACCTTTGATGGACTCACCTATGTGAGTATGAAGGTGGGGTCACCTTCAATGAGACTTGGGTTTTGTCTTTAAAGAACTTATAAATTTGGAATACAATATATGACTCTTAATGTGAGGCTTCTATATATTGGTAGAGGCACTATGATCATCTAAAGTGAAAGTATGTGTTACTATATTTGGAAAGTCAATTAGGATTCTCAATTCAAAACTGGCATTATTGAGGTCCTAGACTAATTATGATTAATACTAATATGAAGGTTCAAAACCAAAAGGTACTTTCTTTCATGCACTGAATCTTCGGGAAGAGTCTCTTTAGCCTTTTCATAATTTTGATCCATGTGATGGATTTTTGGAGTATTGTCTCAAAATTATTATGTTAAACCATAGCTTTGCATATTTATTTTATTTATTTACCTAAGTTGGTGAGTGTTCATTTATTTCTAAAAGTTTAGTCATAGATTTAAGAGTTGAGGAACTTTACCTAACCTAGTCAAAAGGCTATTCAAGGTGGTTGGTGTCGAATTGCTCAATCTCACCTGTGAGCCGACCTTTGCGAGTAGGCGAAAGCTCAATTGTATCCTCAAAACGAAGTCACATGAATACTCATTGCACCAAAGACTTATCCTAAGTGGGACAACTATCGCTTGAAAGATAACACGTCTAACATGTGTCTTAAAGTGCACCTTGTTCAAGCTCGGTTGCCTTACGTGCCGAGTGAATAATTTTCTAATTGTTTGGGCCATTATAATATAGGTCATCTGGTGTAAGAGCTGGATCGAAAAATTCAGGCCAGCAGTGTCAACCATGAGGAGGGCTCCAAAAATTCAGGCCTGCAGTGTCATTCATGAGTAAGGAACCCTTGTAATTCTTAAAGATGCTGTTGGCCCATCTCTGGACCGTCCAAAGAGGGTGCATCATAGATGTTACGAAGGATGAGATAGAAGTCATTAGTCCAAATGTTGTTGGACTTCAGAGAGCTCCAGAGTTGCCTCTAAGCTTAGTGAATTTTATATATATCAAGAGTGGCCTTGAAAATAATTAATAACGTGGAACATAGGGGGGTTGAGCATGCGTGGGCACCGAAAGAGATTGCTCAACAGGTTTCGTAGATGCCAGGCCACTTTGATTTTCCTTCTTAAAACCAAAGCTATTAAGACAGGATTGGACAAAATTATTTTCGACTTTTATAACTATGTTGGGAATTTTGATCATTGATCTTCTTGCTAAGTGTTGTGTCTTTGGAATGCTAGTAGATTAACTGTGGATGTCATTCACACTGCAAATCAATTTTTGAAGGTTTCTTGGTGTTATTTCAAGCCTGTCAAGTATAAGAATTTCCACAATCACATGAATAGTTCAATGTGTTCATGAGCACGTGATCCGGAGATGCATAAATGATAGCAAGAATGGTGATTTAATTGCCCCAGTGAACGATGAAGAGATTTGGTGAGTTGTGTTTTAGATGAAGCATGATAGCACACCAGGGCTTGTCGAATTCCCATTTTTCTTTTTCCAGAAGTTCTGGAGGGTGTTGGGGCTTGATGTGATGAGTGCAATGAAGAACTTCTTTGAAATGGGATAATTACTTAAAAAAATTAATACCACCCACATTACTCTCATCCCTAAGGTGTCAAGTGCAGAGAAAATGAAACATTTTAGACCAATTAGTCTTTATAATGTATTATTCAAAAACATCATTAAGATTATGGTCAACATAAGGAGGCTGATTTTACTGAGAATCATATCGGATAATCAGAGCTTTTCTAAAAGGTGGTTCAATTCAAGAAAGTATTATGATAGCTCATGAGATTGTTCACTCGTTTGGAATCTAGTTTAAAAAAAATAGGTGTTGTTCAAGTCTGATTTGGCTAAAGCCTGTCAGAGATGATTGGGATTTCTCATAGAATTCAATGTATTTTTTTTTTTGGTTTCCATAGACTATGAATTGTGAGAATCATGTCATACATGGTATCTCCTGCTTTGGCGGTAATGATAAATGGTGAATCAAGTGATGCTTTTTTTTAGTACAAGAGGAATCCGGCAAGGTGATCCTTTGTCTCCCTATTTGTTTCTCATTATGATAGAAAGATTGACCCGTAATTATTACTTTCAAAAAATAATCTCAGGTGGTTCCTGCATTTATAAAGCCTTTCAGTTTAAGCCACAGTTTATATTTTCTATGCGGATGATGCTCTATTTTTTTATCAATGAATCAAAGCAATCAGTGGACCATTTTCGAGGTATACTGATTGAAAGTGTTTCTAAGCTATTGATAAGCAAAGAAAAAGTTTACTTCTGTTCCATTTAACCTTACTATTTATAGAATTCTTTGTATTAAACCAATGTTTGGTTGGAAACTAGGCCACTTCCCATTTAGATATCTTGGAGTTCCTATTTTGTAATCCTTTGGTGGCAAAGGTACAATCAACCTTGGAATCTTGGAGGGGAAAGTTATCGTCCATGGTAGATAGATTGATGTTTATAAAGTCTGTTATTTCTTCGTATCTAATATTCTAGATGTCATGTTTCATATTATCTCAAAAAATAATCGAGGGGGAACAGTTAATATATATATAGGAATCACGATCTACATCTATTAGCTTGGGATGAACATTGCTATGCTTAGCAAAATGACATAGTTAGTGGCATCTAAAACCTCTAATCCTTGGATTCAGGAGGAGACTAACGGGGTCGGCAGTTAGGGAGAAGTCTTCTTTCTTTGCTCTCACAAGCAAGGCCTAATGACCAGGATGACTCCCTCATATGAAAATATACCAAGGACAGGGAGTCTCCCACCTGTGGGTCCCCACTTGTACTGAGCTGGGTGGGGTTTGTTTGTGGTTGTAGAGGCTGGGTGAGATTGGACAGAATCCGCTCACCTTGAATGAGTATGTTTTAATGAGTCGTGGCTTCCACTTAGCGAGTAAATGCAGGATGTACGGCTCCCATGACATGGCTTGAGAGGAACAACAGGACGTTCAAGGGTGTGTGAGAAATCTGCAGACTTAAATGCCCAGATTCAGAGCTACAATGGCTGAGTAATCTCAGGATCCGTTATTCTTTTTTATTTTTATAGGCAAGCAGGGGTTTAGGCAGACCCCCACCAACACAAGGTACCATGGGGTTTTGAACTTGCAACATCCCAATAACGTGCAATAACAACTCCAAGCAAACAAGTGGAGCCCCTGCTTGTGCCTTCTGCCTTCCGTTATTCTGGGCGTCTGTGCTACATCTGTCAATCTTTCGCTAATAAAATTCAATATTTGGGTACTTTTCAAATAACCACCGAAGCTTTCCTTCTATCTAATATAACCAACAAAAAACAAAAAAAAAAAGTATTTGGCTTTTCTAATGTCCACCGAAGAATTATCACCGTTAACGCATCGCTATCACCGTTTATTACCTTATTTATTAGGGATGAAAATGGGTGGGAGTTTCAACCCAGGTCCAAACCCGATTCAATTCACATTATCTGATTCTTATCCCGATAGTATATATCTGAATCTAGTTCAGAACCGGAATAGATAAAGTTATGATCTATCCAGATCCGCAAATAAGCATACACTGCATACTTGGATGGTTCTGGGTCATAACGGTATCAAACTCAAGTTGTTTATCTTTTCGAAAAATGACTGTACTATCGTTATAAAATGGCTTGATGTCAAAAATACTTTATAATTGCCAAAATTCTCTCCATGTTTTCCATTCTTGACTTTTTAAAACATTTTTATCCTTTACACAAGTGAACATGTTGATGTTCGCACGTACGTCATTTGAAGGTCACAATATCTCAATAAAAAAGAGATTTGCATGAACATTTCACATACTTATGAAATTCGCATAAAAGAATTTGTGAACCTAGGTAAGTTGAATCTCATCTTCTGAAATTCGCAAACCCTATGACAACCTTCTAGAATTGAAAAGTTCTAGCTCGACAGGTTCGCTCCATACATTTGTAGCAGTCATAACATTCACGCAAATGTCATGCAAATTTTCTTTAACTAAAAACTCGCTTAAAGTCAAGACGTACATCTGCAAATATATGTCTATTCTTCACAAATATGTATTGTGAATATCATTAAACTTCGCATGTTTTCTGATTCGAGCTGGACAGGTTCTCGTTACACATTTGCGAATGTCACGACCTTCGCGAAGATACCATGCAAACATCATTTTAGAAAAACTGACATAAAATCTGGACATATGTCACAAATGTGTGTTCTGACTTTCACATACATGTGTTGTGAACGTCCTTACCTTTGCATGTCTTCTGATTGCAATTTCGCGTAACACATTTGCCGATGTCATGTGAATCTTCTATTAATGCAATGTCATTTTGTGAATGTTCTTACCTTTAGATGCTTTTTTATTTATATATAAAGTTATTGATGGTTCATTTTTTTGTTTGTTTTTTCTCGTTAAAACCCTAACCTTTTTTTCTTGAGAACCCTAACTTTTTTCCTTCTCTCTTTGCAAAGATTATTGTACAATTCATCTTTTAGCATTCTCGCAACAATTTTTTGGTCAACTTTTTTGTCTTTTGATTACCAAAAACTTAGGACAAAAAGTGAATTCTATATGTTTTCTTTCATTTTTATGTTTTTTTAGATATATATAAATTTGTTGATCTTGTAGCATCTATGTTTGGTTTTTGTCGTTGATGAAAAATGACTTCTATATGTTTTATTGCTTGTGTTTTATTTAATATTTGGCATCGAATTATACGTTTAGGGTTGACTATGTATATATGTTGGTATTTTTATATCTATATTTGGTTGTTGCTATCAATGTTTTATGTTTATTCGCTTGTCTTTTATTTAATATTTGGTTGTTTTGTTTTGGGATAATGAGGTTAGGGTTGATCGTGCACAAGTATTCAATTGAAGTAATGGGGTTATGGTTGAAGTGGTTGGTTTTCTGTATGAGACAACAATCGTGGTTGATGTAAGCAATTGTGTTAATTGAATGTATGAAGATCCATGGCACAAAGGTGTGATGAGCAATATTTTTCAAATGAAAATGCATGAAAAAAAAGCATGTATGTGATGGTTCATTGAACAACCTTCGAATGAAAAAAGTCCCTTTTGTGTGGATTGCAGGTGTTATTTGTAAATGTCTGTATAAAAACCCAAAGATGACTCCAAGAGAAATCATCATTGACATTAATCGCATGAAAGGTGTGGAGGTTAGTTACAAACAAGCATATCTTGGACAAAATCACATGAAGAAAGTGTTATATGATGATACATATGAAAAGTCTTTAAAGATGCTTATTGCATATTTGGATCATTTGATAAAGACAAACCAAGAAACTCTAGGGTCATTGAGACTAATAAGAAATATCGATTAAAGTATATTTTCTTATCCTTTCATCCAAGTATCGATGGCTTCTACCCTCCAGTTATTATGGCAAATAACACATTTCTAAAATAAAAATACATTAATAGATTATTGTTGTTACATAGTATTGATTATTCTGGTGATATATTTTATGTCGTATTTGCAGTTATAAATAAGGAGTCCAAGAAGTCATGGACATAGATTTTGGAGGGTTTGAAGCAAAAACTTATACCCTATGACAAGTTTAGATAGAGAAGACAATTGACAGTTAAAGACTATTGTATATTGTCTCCCACACATGACATAATTGTCATATTAAATATTTGTGGATTCCCAAATTTTTAAAAAAATAAAAATGGGTTTTTTCAAAAAGTTATTTTATTTTGGATCTGAACTTGAGAATGATGAAAGTTGTGGGGTTTGCTCTACAACTTGTGGACATTTCCACCTCCGGGAGCTCAAAATCTTCAATGTAGGCTTCAACTTATAGGTTCTCGTATGACTTTTTGTGAATGTTTGACTTTTGTGGATATATTTCCTGGCATTATGCAATTTTAGTTAAAGAAGGTTTGCATGTTACATACATGAAGGTTCTGAGGTATGCAAATGTGTGACTCAATCTTGCAATCATAAAACATGCGAAGATAAGGGCGTTCACAACACATGTTTGTAAAAGTCATAACGCACATTTGTGAATGCACGCCTAAACTTTATGTGAGTTTTACTAAAAAGAGGTTTGCATGGTATATGTGCTAAAGTTGTGATGTATACAAATGTGTGATGCAAACTTGTCGAACTCAAATCATAAAATATGTGAAGTTTAGAAACATTCACAACACAGATTTGCGAAAGTCAAACATATATTTGCAGACGTATGTCTTGACTTTAAGCGAGTTTTTAGTTAAAAGATGTTCACATAACGTCTCCGCAAATGTCAGGACTACCGCAAATGTATGGCCCAAACCTGAAGAACTAGAACTTTTCAATTCTAAAAGGTTCACATAAGGCTTGTGAATAGAAGATGCACACATTTGATATGAAGATTTCCTTTGTTGGAATTCAACTTAATCAAGTTTGCAATTCTTTTATGTGAATTTCAACATGTCCATAAAATGTTCATGTGAATCGCCTTTTTATTGAGAGGTTGCAACCTTCGGACGGAAAGGTAAAAATGTCTTAAAATTTTCGAGAATCAAAATTTTAGGCATGGAAAGGATTTTGGCAAATTGTCAGGCATTTCAGCGATTGCATCATTTTACAAGGATAGTATGGTTATTTTATGTTATCTTTTCCCTTAACATTTTCTTAGATAAAGTGATATATGGTCCCATCTTTGAAACTGGTATTTGATCTATCCTAACATGAACCATATCCAAAATATTTTCGACTCTATTATTTGGGAGGGGTGTAAATAAGTTCAGTCAAGTAGAGGTCTCATCAAACCCATATCTAAATTAGTTCTAAAAACTGCACAAAAACCTACCCAATACAAGTTGGGTTTGGGCTTGTGATTTTGACATATTTAATGGGTTGAGTTTTAATTAGACCCATTTTTTCACATCACATTTAAAATTTGACCTAAACAAACCCAAACTGATACAGGTTTAGAGGTTGGCTACTAGAAATGCTAAATGGGTTAGATTTCATGTTAGTTGAACCAAATCTGATCCATATACTGTATATCCAAATCCAAAAGTATATATGGATGGGTATGGTTAAATCTTGGTCAGAAACTGATAAAAAAAATGTGATTTGATCTAATCTAACCTATTTTACCTTTTCCACATAGAAATATGTATATGTTATATATTTTTGATGGATCCAATGCTAGAGTGACTCATGCTGGATGTTTGAATATAGTGAATTATTCGATAATAGGATCTATTCTTCAAAAATCAGGTCCACTGCTTAAAGCTTGAGGTGTCAATGGGTCAGACCTGGTTTGGAGTCTGAATCCAGATCTGACTTTGAGGTGCTAGTACCAGGTAAGAAAAACCATATCCAGGTCCTATAAGGATTACATGAACGAGACCGTCCATACCCTAGCCCTATAGGATTTGGTAGGGATGGGTCTGGGTTAAATCCAGCGCATTGACACTCCTAAGCTTGAACCAACCCGTGCTATTTTCCTACCAAGCTACGAGAGAGAGAGAGAGAGAGAGAGAGAGAGAGAGAGAGAGTTTCCTAATAACTAGGTCCTTTAATTTGGGAAAGATGTTTGAGTAAAATGGGCATTCTAAATAGATAATTAACAGAAGTTATAGAGGTATCTGACCTTGATGTCATTTGCTTAACTCGCACAAAAGCTTTGGTGGAAAGTTGAAAACTTACAAACCGTTGTTGGGCACATGATTTAGACCAAAACAAATAGGTGATTATTTGAAAAACTCCAATGTTTTCTTTCAAAAAAATTATCTGGATACTAATGTTATCATTTTATTTAGGGTTAATCTCAGTTGGGTCTAAGGTTTAGTTGAGAGTTAGTAAGGTTTGGGTTGATGCAAATGGATTCAAACAGGTCCACCAATGTCAGAATCCTGGCAAATCGTCTGATTCGCGAATCGGCCCAAAATTTATTCTAAAGGGGAGGGACAGTTCGGTTTAACTATTTTTAATACTTTTAAAACTGTCAGCAATGGCGTAAAGAAAAACACCATGAGGGAAAAAATCTGAATTATTACAGAACTGAAAAATGATTGCAGGAAACTAATCTTGGCTCCCAGTGAAACGGCGTTTCTCATTTTGCTGCCAACCATATCCATCTCGACCTCCATCAGGTGGAGGCGGCCCCATGAACTTACCCCGTTTAAGATGTGGAGGTGGCAGTGGCAATGGTGGTGGTGGAGGCAACGGTGCCAACACTCCCTTTCCATCCTGGTAATCTGTACCTCCAACATTACCAGCACTACCACCTTGCTCTGACACTTTACCAGCAGCAAAACCTCCCATAATGCGGCTGCTGTCCCCTTGAAAGAATGGTACAAATGGCCCGGGAAAATCTGAGGTTTGATTTGTCATGTAGCTTCCTTGTGCTCCCTGACTCCCTGGCAGAGTCTCATAGCCCGCAACAACACCCATGTTCCATGGGCGTGAATAACTGTTCTCATGAAAACTGAACATGCCTTGAGACTGGATGGAAGGGAATCCCAGCAGAGAACCTTGTTGTTCAGGAACTCTCTCGGATGATGGCAGGTCCGTCCGTGATGCATCATAGTAAAAGGCCTGACCACCATCCGGTGCCACAGGCATCGTTTGATATCCATATGAACGTGGAAAAGCACGTGGAAATTGACCCTGAGAAGGCATGTAATCTGGGAAGGACGAAGATTCTGGTTGCTTTTCTGGAAATGGATCAGAATCCCGGCGAGGTTGTGCCCCGCTTAAGTCAAAATTGTGTTGCTGCTGTTGGAAACGGTTAAGAGGTGGTGGTGGAGGCAGCCGATCAAAGCTCTGCTGTGTATTGTCTGTCTGCTGATCTGGGGGGCGGCCATAAGGAAACTGTGGCTTCAGCTGCAAAGGTTGCTTTGCTGGTGGTGGTGGCAGCTGTTGTTCTTTTGGCTGGAGCCGACGCAACTTATCATCACGCTCAGCAGGGACTGCAGCTGGATTGTGGCTGGTCGGGGCACCAGGCCTTGACTGTGGGTGGGAGGTAGACGGCCCTGGAAGGATGGGTGGCTTAGGGTGGACGTCAGAAGAGGAGGAAGAGGGTCGAGAAGTGGCCATGAGACTGTCATTGTCATTGGCAGGTTCATCTTTATCAGCATTGAGCTGAAGCAGGTCAGAATGAGTTTCCCAAATATGTGCTTCGAAAAAGGAACGTTTCAGGAAGGATTTGAGACAGTGTGGTGCAGCACAGATAAATATTCCCTCCAGCATTTTGATGGTCTGGATCTTCTGGATTCGCTCATCACAACTGCAATAAAATTTTCAGGAAAATGTAACCCTCCAGCATTTTAATGGTCTGTACTCTGTAACCAACATTCAGCAAGTATTCCCAAAGTTTTGAAAAAATTTAGATACATTTTAGCTTTTAAATCTGTATCAGCACTCAACTAAGTGATACTCCACTGAGCAATGAAAGCATGGCAATATGAACATACTGGACCAAGTGATCAGAGCGTCATAGGCATGAGAAGCATGTTTGTTACAATAAACAGCAAAAGATAGCACATGATTGATGGAAAAGAAGAAAAAATACAGGACTAAAGGATCAAGTTGCAGCAGGGAAGTGGATTTCTGCAAAGATTGAGTATTGGGATGGGAAAAAGAATGCAACTTATCAGAAACCATCAAATGCTTTCTTACAATAGATGATGTATCCACAGGAAAAAAACCCAAGAAAGGTTAATACTAAGTAGCTAGCTATTCGATGTAAATTAAAGTGATGGCCTTGTACCAAAAGGGGCTCCGGTTGTCTGGTAGGAGCAGTGACTGCATGTCACCTTGTGTTGGGAGGTTGCAAGTTAAAATCCCAATGGTATGGTTGTATAAGTGGTAGGGGTCTGCCTAACCCCAGCTTGCCTATCAAAAAAAAAAAAAACAAGCTATGGCGTTGACCCAATGACAACCATTTGGTGAACTAGACAAGATACATTGCAACTTGCATTTACTTTTTCTGCTGGTTGAATGTGTACAAATTGAGAGATTTTCCTTCTGCCATGCAACAAAACCTTTTAATGAGAAGCCAAAATTTCATAGTCATGGATATATAGTGTTCTGCACAATAGTTAAGCTATTATTGCTAGACAGCATGTACGATCTTATAATATTAAGAAAGCGCTTGTCATCCAAAAGTTCACCTACAATAAAAGGACTTTTTTTTTTGTACTTGAAATTTGAAGCCTTAGTGCACTTCATCCTAAGGTAAACATTGCATTGAAGGGGGAGTCCAATGATGACAGCTTTAGTTTGATAAACAAAAACATATAATTTGTAAATTACACCCAAATCGTTCCTATTTGAGACAACCCCTTCTGGAAGCAGCAATACGAATTAATCAAAAACGATGGTTACCTCAATGGCTGTCCTATTTTGATACCAGCCTTTAAATTTTACAAGTGAGACACAAATGTTTTAATGTAGAAGGAAGAAAAAGGACAAGGAGGAAGATCAAAGGATTCCGAATAATGATCATTAGGGACATCCTATTTCATTATGTTAAGATTAGGTTGGGTATTTTACTATTTTACCCCTGATACAAGAAATATATCATAATAAAAGTAGCCAATAAACCATTGAAAAGAGTAATATACTTAAATATACATGTACTCCAAGAATCCCACCATGTCCTCTTCTCCTCTCTTGCAGAAAGCTTCTTTGCACATCTGGCATTATGCCACTCCTGAATGTGTGGTCTTTTTTATAATAACCTACCAAAGCTTGCAATCACCAAGGCTGTCTAATCAATTAGTTTTCTTTTTTATGTTCAACAAGTCTCATCAAAGCATTATTGAAACCAAAGTTGCCGAAGAGGAAAACATAATTGAGAAGCAATGGGGGGGAAGGAGAAGCAATGGGGGGAAGTGGGAAGCAAGAAGTTAATCAAAAGCATTGAAGTGAATCAAGAACTTTTCTAGAATCAAGGCAAACATGTATTGGACATGACCATCTATGGGACTTTTTCATGTCAAATAAGGGTGTGTTTGATCGCGCATCCAAGATTGGACAGAACATAACATAATAGACAGAACACATGTTCTGTCTGTTCTGTAACAACTGTACTACATCCAATGTTTGTTTCAACTGGACAAGAAGTTGTGTTCCTTGTACCCGGCATTTGATTTTTACGCTTTGGACATATGGATAATGGGTCGGATAACTTCGTTTTGGATCATACGACTCAATTCGCCCCACCATATGAGTTTTAACATATTTATTATGGATTTTATGTACTTCAATTGTGATGAAGGCCCAAACCAACTTGAAAATATGTTAGAAGTGAGAGCACTCCAAAAACAAATGGAAACCGGACTGCTCGCTACGGCCACAAAGATGACACATGCTCGACATTTGTATCCCCCAGTTCTTTAGATTATTTTGTGCAAGTGCTCTGTCATAGAGTAGGATCCATGCAAAAAATCTTGATCTGGGTGATGGACCAGGAGTCCAAATACATTTGAGAGGGAGTAACTCTATACCTGACATGGAAAGAGCAAAGTATGCAAAGGAAGTGGTGAAATTGCCATCTGCAGAGCAAGTCCACAATACATGGTCCGACTTGGTTTGGTTGATGGCAATGCGCTCCCTAAAATTCTACCAGCATTTGGACAAGTCAGCCCCATGAAGGTGAACGAGACCAGCTATGGAATAGATTCCAGGTGCATGGGTGACCATGTAACTGATATTTTGGCACCAGCAGGCCCTTCACCTTATAATCTAAGCCTTGAGAACATAACAACCACAACCATCACATGAGGGCTGTGTTGTTATGACGGTTCGACCTTACTCCGAGACCTCCACGCTGAATAGGGGAGGCAACCACATCCCACCTGATTAGAGAAGGCCCGTGTTTGTCTTCAACACCCGTCCAAAGGAATTGCCTGAGAACTTTGGTGATCTCCTTTTCACCTGAAGCCGGCACCCTATACATGAAACATAGATAGATTGGGATGGAATTGAGGACTGACTTGATCATGACGACTCTCCTAGCATGTGATAGTAATTTGCACGCCATGATTGTAATTTCCCCCGAATACGATCCAAGACTGGTCACCACATTGAAGCTCGAACTCTGTTGGTGTGAATCGGGATGCCAAGGTATGAGTTGGGTAGTGAAGCAGTCGGACAGCCGAAAATGAGTGATGCGGCAACCTTAGTTTGGGCATCGACATTAAGAGTGAATATTTGGCATTTTTCCTCCTTAATGTGAAGTCCCAAAACCAATGCAAACACTTTTAAAATGAAGGCAATCCTGGCCATCTGGTCGGGTGAGGCATGTCCGAAAACCAAGAGATCATATGCAAATTGTAAGATAGTAAAATCAATTCCATTGATAGTGACTGGCTTGGTGAAGCCGGAATCAACGAATTTTTTTAACAAAGCAGCCAAGCCTTCACTGGCCAGATCGAAGAGAAAAGGTGAGAGAAGGCATCCTGGCTGAAGCCCCCTTTTCGGTGAAAAATATTCACCAATTTCACCATTAACATGTACTGCAATCGAAGTAGTAGACAAAAGTTCTTTGATCCATCCATGCCATCTTGACCCAATCTCATGCTGCACATACATTCTCCCAAGAAGGTCCTAGAGATGGAGTCAAATGCTTTGCTGAAATCCACCTTTAGGATGAAGTATGGACGTTTGGGCTTAGACATGTTGTGATGGAGTTCGTTGGCCAGTGCGACACAATCATGGATGCGATGACTCAGGATGAATGCACATGGGAATCAGACATAACCTTATGAATTACGGATTTCAGATGAGATGCCAACACCTTGGATATGATCTTGTATATGTACCCAGGAGGAAAATCGGCCTAAAATCAGCAATGTTAACAACTTCCCCACGCTTAGGCAATAAAACCAGCAAGGATTTGTTGAATGCACGCAGCAAATGGATGTTACGATGAAATTCCTCGAAAAGTTGTAAAAGATCTTGGTGGGTCGATTGCCAAAACCATTTGAAGAAATCCACAAGGAACACATCCTCCCCCGGGGCCCTATGCTTAGAGAGGCCCCAAAACGCTTCACGAATTTCTTCAATAGAGAAGAGTGTTTGTAAATTATATTTCTCATTTTCCAAGAGCTTCTGAAAAATTGAGGAAAACAAAGATCCTCCATCCAAAGAGGACTTTTGAAAACATTACTCGTAGTAGGTGGTGGTGGCTGGCTATTACGGCCCGATTTTTCAAGAGATGCCTCGGGATTCGTGCTCTAAATCTGAGACCACCTCATGCCCATAGGGGGCGATTCCAGCTTGTGTGTGAGGTCATTTATGATGACATAGACATATTATTAGAGTTAATTAAGTAGTTAATTAATTATGGAAAAGTCCTTAGTTGATTTGTTCTTTTAAGAAATCCCTTTTAGTGAAGGAATCCTGTCAGAGGAAATACTCTAAAGTCCTTACTCGATCTTTATTTTTTAATAGGAGTCGTTATGCCTTAAGATAAGTTGATTGGATAGGGATTCTATATCAGACCTCCTATCTATAAATAGAGGTCTAGGGTTTCCCTTTATGCATTATGCAATAAGATTATTGAAGTTTATCTCTCTCTCTTTGGACGTCCCTCTCTCTCTCGCCTTCTTCTCTCTTTGTCCTCCCTCATGTTTCTCCATCTCCTCTCTGTGATTCACGTGAGACCAAGTCTCCCTAGGTTGGTCCTTCATCCATGTATCTTCGTTATGGAGTGAATCCTACCATGAAAATCGACACAGGAACACTGTCAGTCATGGTTCTGCTGATCAGCCTTCCTTACGAACGTGTCTCAGGTATTTATACCCATCTCTAGACCTCTATCATACCCTAGGACTAGTCTCTAACCTTCCTTAAGACCACCTAAGTGGTCTAGACCAAAAACGCGTCCCAAAGAGCAGTGCAGTCCCGTTTTGCTAGCTGTTTTGACTCTTTCGATATCCTGTACATACTCTAGCCATACCTGAATGTGTAGACCGCTTTAGGACCTCCCTATACCTACTACACAACCTCTAGAACTGATCCTAGCCTTAACTAATATCCTACCCACGTTCGGGACCTAAAATACTAAAACTGCACCCTGCTGATTCGGCAGAATGTGTACCTTTTACCATTGGAGCATCCCAGCCACCCAATGACCTATTTTAGTGATTTGTGACCTCCAACAGCCTTTCCTAACATTGACACATGTTCCTTGGTATCGAGCAAGCCCTTGGTTCAGTGCATATCAGATCTGAACTGAAACTCATTCTGAGTTACTTTTTGACTACCTGATTTTCCTGTTTCCTTAGGTCTTTTCCCAAAACTACCTAAATTTTACACCATAGTCACCCTTAGGCCTCTACCCCCATCGTGTCCAGCAGGGTCGGTACCCCTGACACGTCCATCCCAACCTCAAGTTTGATCATCTCGCTTCCATTGGGCTCAAACTAAAGTACCTGTCTATTGCTAGCCCGGAGCTCCCTTCAGATCTAAGTTCTGAACCTTCAAAACTAGATCTTGAAGATGGTCAAACAAAGTGGTATTAGAGCGAACAACATACCATGGAGGGATCTCAACCCCTATGTGAACACAAACTCGAAGAGATTTGCCACCAGCAGTGATTCCTCCCCTAGCAAAGCCATCACCAATGTCACCACAGTACACTATGAAGTGAGAGCATGTCCAGTCAGACTGAACACCCAAGCCTGTTGATAACGCCCTAGTCCGCAGCAGGGTAACAGACTAATGGCTCCAACCCACAAGGATGGAAGCACTTCCGGGGGTGAAGGGCACATAAACAGAGTGACCCTAGCTCGGCCTGACCAACAGCCAAATGCGACCTCCGCCCTCTCCTGCGGAAACTCACAAACTTAGGAAATGTTTATGCGGACACGTTAGGGTCGTCAATCGAAGTACGTGCAAGCACTCACATGCCTCCCATCCAACATGATTTTATAAACAATGTGTTCTAGCTTAGAACAAGGGATGAACATGCTGATCAGGCCACCCTGGATCTGATTGGGCCACCGAGTAACACTCACCTTGACTTCGGTGCAATGAGTGCAGCATATCAAAAAGTGGTATTTGACCCTACAAGAGATCGGCATCATGTGTGCCACTTGCTTGAGGGAGTTCCTGCTATTGTCTTTGAACTCTATTCCTGCAGATTGCAAGCTAAAAGAGAAGCCAAGCTCGTTAAAGTAGGGTCACGGACCATTGTTGGAATGCGCAAATAAAGATCTTTAACAATGGAACTGTAAAATTGCCTACTAAGAGGCTACAAGCATACAAGCACAAATACTTGACAAACAAAAGTGCACAAATGCACTTACACCACACTTGTACAAATACGTAAAATACACAAAAGAGAGCAAGCATGCACTTAAGGCGTGCACTTTAATAAAAGAGAAATGCTTGAGGCTCTCAAGCATTCAAAACAAAAGGGGGAACACCCATATTTATACAAATGCAAAAGGCCACATGGGGGGGCTCCCAAAGGAGTCGTTGGGGAGCCCCCAACGGTCACATTTGTGACCGTTGGGGGTCTCCAACGACTCTATTGGGGGGACCCCCAATGTGACACATTAAATAAAAAAAGAATAAAAAATAAAAAGAAAGGAAAAAGAAAGAAAAGAAAAAAAGATTACAACATATTCCAAGTGGAATATGCGCAAGATGTGAAATTACAATAATACCCTTTTCGGGTAAAATAATAAAAAGCTATATATATAGAGAGAGAGAGATACGCATACATATATTTAGAATATGTATATGTATCTCTATGTATATAAATACATATATATATATATATACTTACAGCATTGGTTTTGGAGATATATTTTAACACCCCCCCTCAAACTTATGGTGCAATAACCGCAAGTTTGTTAAGAAGGAAATGAAATATGGGCGAGCAAAGAGCCTTAGTGAAGAAGTCCGCTAGTTGATACTCAGACGTCATGTACGGGAGATCAATGGCCTTCTTCAAGTATTCTTCCCTGACATAATGGCAATCCATCTCTATATGCTTTGTTCGCTCATGAAAGGTGTGATTCTTGGCGATATAAATTGCACTTTTGTTGTCGTAACATAGCTTTGTTGGTTCTCTAATAAACACTCTCATATCTTCCAGAAGACGTCGAATCCATACAATTTCCATGGTAGTGAATGTCATGGCTCTATATTCTGCTTCGGTGGATGACAGAGAAACCTTTTGTTGCTTTTTACATCGCCATGAAATTAAAGACTCACCTAAGAAAACACAAACCATTGGTGGAGTGACGGTTATTAGAGTCGCATCCCCAATCAGAGTCATTATAAGCAATTAACTTTAATTCAGAAGAAGAAGATAAAAATACTCCATTATTTACAGTTTTCTTTAGATATCTAACGATGCGAAGAACAACACTCATATGAACGGTTGTGGGAGCATGCTGGAACTGACTAGCTATGTGAATAGCATGAGACAAATCAGGCTGAGCGATGCTAAGATACATCAATGAGCCTACCAATTGCTTATAAGGAGTAGGGTCGGTCAGAGGGATTCCGTCATCAATCTTCATTTTTTATCCCACGACTTCAGGAGTGTCGTAGACTTTGTCATCAAAAATTCCTGACTTGTCAATAATCTCACAAGCAAGTTTAGACTGAGATAAAAAATAACCACGTCGAGAATAAGCAACTTCAATTCTAAGAAAGTATCTCAAAAAACCTAAATCTGACATCTCAAATTTCGAAGTCAAGACGGACTTAATACAGTTGACTCCTTGAACATCATCACCTGTAATTAACATATCATCAACATAGAGTAATAATATCACAATCCCTGCATCAGATTTTCTAGTAAACAAAGCAGTATCAGTATAACAAGAGGAAAATCCATTTTCCAGCATTACACTGGTAAATCTATCATACCAGGTTTTGGGAGCTTGTTTCAAACCATAAAGAGTTTTTCGAAGACGAAGAACTTTATCTTTAAGAATCTTCATGCGTGGTGAGGCATCCATATAAACTTCTTCGTTAAGATCATCATTTAAAAAAGCATTTTTTACATCCATTTGAAAAATGTTTCAATTTTTAATAAACGCAATAGTGATAAGACATCTAACTGTAACCATTCTAGCTATAAGAGCAAAAGTTTCTTTATAATCAATACCATATTCTTGTTCATACCCTTTTGGGACTAAGCGAACTTTGTATCTCTCCAGAGATTCATTGCTCTTAGTCTTAACCTTAAAAATTCAACGACAACCTATAGTTTTCTTTTCTATAGGTAGAGTTTGGAATTTTCATGTCTTAGCTTTCCTAAGAGCATTGAGTTCATTTTGCATAGCTTCTGGTCATTCTATACATTTTTTAGCTTCTTCAAAATTTCTTGGTTCAAAGTAAGAATGAATAGCACTAAGACAAGCCCTATATCTGGGTGAAAACGAATCAAAAGAAACGAAACAAGTTGGAGGTCTCCTATTCCTTTCGGATCTTCTGTGGTCAATAGTGGGAACACTCACTATATTAATCAATAGCACTTCTGAAAGTATCTCGATTTCTACAAGAATAGGTTATAGGGTCACTTGAAATTCTACCTTCTTGGATATTAGGTGAGTTATATTCACCATCATCAACCCCATTTTCCTCATCATGTTTTGATGACACGTCATCATTACTAGACAATAAGTCAAATAAGAAGAGTAATCAACATTTTCTTGTTGAGAACCGTTCTTTTCAAAGCCGCTTTTGTTTTCTAAGAATGTCACATTTCTTGAGACATATAACTTATCATTTCTAAGGTCATAAAACCGAAACCCTTTTTTAGTTTCGGAATATCGAAGAAAGGCGCAAGGAATAGCCTTGGGAGAGAACTTGTCATTCTTATATGTAAGTATAAAATACTTATAACCAAAGACCCGTAACCTATTATAATCAGGTTGTATCTTATGTAATACTTCAAAAGGAGATATCTTTCCCAAATTCCTAGATGGTAAGCGATTTAAAAGATACATAGAAGCAAGAGCTGCTTCGGCCCAAAAGTTTTTAGGAATATTTTGAGATATAAGAAGGATCCTAGAGGTCTCAATGATGTGCCTATGTTTTCTTTCGGCCAACCCATTTTGTTGAGAGGTTTTAGGACAAGATCTTTGGTGAACAATACCACTATTCTCAAGGTATTCCTTAAATTGATTGGAGAGATATTCTCCTCCAGAATCACTCCTAAATATTTTTATGTTACTGTTGAATTGATTCTTGATCATTATATGAAAAGTTTTAAAATATGAAAACACTTCATGCTTATACTTAAAAAAATAAATCCATGAATATCTGGAAAAATCATCCACAAAAATTACATAATAAGAGAAGCCTCCTTTTGAAACAACTGGTGCGGGTCCTCAAACATCTGAATGAACAATTTCGAAAGGTTTAGAAGTAAACATAGTTCTTTACTCAAAAGGCAAACTTTGCAATTTTCCGAGAATACACTCTTTACAAGAAAATGAACTTTTACAGAGATCTTTTGCAAAATGTAAGTAAGACAACTTGGTGATATTAGGATGATCAAGTCTTTTGTGTCACACATTTACATCTTTGTGTCAGACAACATTACAAAAAAAAATTGGAACTTGAAGAGAGTCCATATAGCATAATTGTCCCTTTCTAAAACCTTTCTCAATCAATTTTTCGGACCGATGATCCTGTATTAAACATTTATCAAAAGAAAATTTAATATCGCAACCATGGTCCGAGAGTTGAGAAACAGAGAGAAGATTTAAGTTTAGCTTAGGTATAAATCTAATTTTTGGAATAAAAAAATCTTGAGTTTCAAAATTACCTATGAGATGTTCCATCCACAGTGGAAACAAAGGATAGAGAAATATTTTTTGAATAATCAAAAAGAGAATATATATTTGGAGACATATGAAAGGATGCACCGGAGTCCAAAAGCCAAGAGACTTTACCTGGAGGAGAAGAGGTAGACACGGCGGCACCGGAGGTAGCTCCCTTGAGGAGAGGTTGAAGAGCTTCCACTATTTGACTTAGAGAGAGAGGTCCACTTGAAGATGCCTCTTCTTTTTACGGTATACTAGTGGTGGCCATGGCTAGAAGCCTCTTCCATTTGGGACATATAGGTTTGATATGCTCGGGTTCTTTACAGAAATGACAAATAATTTTGCTATAGTCCTTTTTTCCTCTTTGCCCACTATTTTCACCGTGATTTTGTGGTTCAAAATGAGGAGGACGATAGGCTTTTACATTGTTTTCGGGTCTTGAGACGGCATTGACCCCATCTTTTTCTTCATAATTACAAGGAACAGCAAGAACATTTGATCCTTGTTTACTTAAACCCATACGGGTCTCTTCACCACTTAATTTGGTGATAACATCTTCGAGAGAGGGAGGAGTAAAAGATGATAAAAGAGATGACCTTATTTGCTCAAATTTGGGTCTTAGCTCATTCAAGAAGTTGAAGAACCGATCTTCTTCAAGTTGCTTGTGACGGAGTTCTATTCCTTCTCCACACCATTTAGGCTCGAGCATAGCAAGCTTGTCCCAAATAGAAGAAAGGTCGGCAAAATATTCTCTAATAGACATGTCGCCTTATTGAAGAGTAAGAGTGTTCTTTTGGAGGTAGTATTTATGTGATAGGTCTCTTGAGGTGTACATTTTTTCAAGATAATGCCAAGCTTCCGAAGCTTTCTTGAACTTGATAATATTAACATTAATCTTGGTTTCAACCGACGAGAAAATCCAAGAAAGAATCTTAAAATTCTTCATTTTTCATTCGTCATGTTTCTTGGAGTAATCCTCAATCGCTTTGGTTCTTTCATCTCCCTCAAGAATCTTGATTTCTCCATCTTTAACAATAGTAATCTTTGGTTCGGGTTTCGAGACTGTGCCTTGCACATAACCCCACAAATCCTTCCTTTTATGTGGGCCTCCATGTTTTCGGCCCAAACATGATAGTTGGAGCCATTTAGTTTAAAACCGAAAGCAAAGGAGGACTCTTTTTCGCCCATTAGAGAGTAAAGATGGAGGAAGAAATAAGTACCAAGAGGAAATCTTTAGGTTTTACTTGCACAAGATTCTTCTAAAATATTAGAGAAGCAAAATCCACCACTTCAATCTTCAAAACACCAATAGCATGCTTTTCGAGGCACTCGAAAAACAAAGAATTTCACGATCCTCTATCACCAACATCGCTCTGATACCATGTAAAATTGCCTACTAAGAGGCTACAAGCATACAAGCACAAATACTTGACAAACAAAAGTGCACAAATGCACTTACACCACACTTGCACAAATACGTAAAATACACAAAAGAGAGCAAGCATGCACTTCAATAAAAGAGAAATGCTTGAGGCTCTCAAGCATTCAAAACAAAAGGGGGAACACCCCTATTAATACAAATGCAAAAGGCCACATGGGGGGGCTCCCAAAGGAGTCGTTGGGGAGCCCCCAACGGTCACATTTGTGACCGTTGGGGGTCCCCAACGACTCTATTGGGGAGACCCCCAATGTGACACATTAAATAAAAAAAAGAATAAAAAATAAAAATAAAGGAAAAAGAAAGAAAAGAAAAAAGAAAAAAAGATTACAACATATTCCAAGTGGAATATGCGCAAGATATGAAATTACAATAATACCCTTTTCGGGTAAAATAATAAAAAGATATATATATATATATATATATATATATATATATATATATATATATATATATATATATATATATATATATATATATATATATATATATATATATATATATATATATATATATATATACTTACAACATTGGTTTTGGAGATATATTTTAACAGGAACGACTAAATGGACCCACTTTGGAGGCAAAGTGGTGTGGAGCGTGGTGGTTTTTTACAACTCAATTTTTCATGACTCCTTGAGATTTACGGTCCAAATCCCATATGTCACCTCATGCCCATAGGGGAGACTTCAACTTGTGTGTGGGGGGTTCATTATGATGACATGGTAGTTGATTAGAGTTAATTAGGTAGTTAATTAATTATGCAAGAGTCTTAAGTTGATTTGTTCTTTTGAAAAATCCCTTTTACTGGAGTCTTGTCCGAGAATTCAGTCTTTATTTTTCAGTAGAAGTCTTTATGCTTTATGATAGGTTAATTGAATAGGGACTCTACCTCGGGACTCCTATCTATAAATAGAGGTCTGGGGTTCCCCTTTATGCATTATGGAATAAGATTGTTGAAGTTTATCCATCTCTCGTTTATCTCTCTCATCTATGTGATTCACATGAGACCAGGCTTCCCTAGGTTAGTCCTCCATCCATTTCAAGGAACCAAGCCCTTTTTGTACCCGTATCTTCACTGTGGAGTGATCTTTACCTTGAAAATCGACGTATGAGCACTATCAGTCATGGTTTTGCTTATCAACACAAACGTATCTCAGGTATTTATACCCCTCTTCGAACCTCTATCATACCATAAGACCAGTCTCTAACCTTTTGTAAGGTCGCCTAAATCGTCTAGACCAAGACCGCATCTGAAGGAGCAGTGTAGTCCCGTTCTGCAGGTTGTATTGCATCTTCTAATCTCTTGCATATACCCTGACCATACCTAAACGTGTAGACCCCTTTATGACCTCCTTAAACCTGTACCCATGTAACGACCTATTTTAGTGATCCCTGACCTCCAACAGCCTATCCTAACCCTAACACACGTCTCTAAGTATTCAACAAGCCCTTGGTTCAGTCCATATGAGATCTAAACCGAAACCTTTTTCCCGATTAGCCTCTAGAGCCAGTTTTTGCCTATCCAAGTATTTTCCCAAAACCACCTAAATCCTACACCACGGTCACCCTTAAGCCTCTACCCCATTGTGTGGGGAAGGGGTCGGTACCCCTGACACGTTCATCCCAGCCTCAGAGGCCCAAGAACCTCAAGTTCGATCTTATCGCTTCCGTCGGACGAAGCTTGGGGCTCCCTTCATATCCAAATTTCGAACCTTCAAACCGTATCTTGAGGAGGGCCTAACACCGGGAGACTATTATCATGCTCGAATATCTAGCCTCCTATACACATCAATGGGATGTGGTTGATCCTAGCTCATTCGGAAGCAGATAGATGAAGGAATGAGGTATTTGTTAGAAAATGACTTGGAATACATTAGGTTCAATAATGAACCCATACACATGCACATGAAGTGCGAATATACCCACCAAAGGGAACAACACAAGCACATGATGTGCTAACACATAAACCCACAAAAGGGAAAATGACTTAAAGTCATAAGTTGAATATTATTGAAGAAAGAAAGAGAAGGGTGAAAACCCCATTACAATGGAGCAAGAGCTCCTCCAAGTAGTAAATACAAAGGGGAGAGCCCCTATTTATACACCTCAAAGGGACCACCTTGGGGGCTCCCAAAGCAGACGTTGGAGAGCCCCCAACGGTCACATTTGTGACCGTTGGGGGCTCCCAACGTCTCTATTGGGAGGCCCCCAATATGGTACGAAAATGAAAAATAAAAAAACAAAAAAAGGAAAAATATTACAATGCATATTCCAATTGGAATATGCGTAAAATGACAAATTACAAGAATACCCTTAAGGGTATTTTAGGAAGAGAAAATATATATTTATATATATATATATATATTAGAGATACGTATACATATATATATGTATACGTATCTTTATATATATATATATATATATATATATATAAATATATATATGTACATTTAAGAATTATATTTCAACATACATATATGTGTACGAGTACACATATTTTAACACCCACCCCCTCAAACTTTGCGGGGAAACGAAAAGGTTGAAAAAGGCGCAAGACTCCAAGAGGCTTCGGTAAGGATGCTATTGAGACTTGTAAATGCCTTCCTTCAATTGTCTTCTAATGGTAAACACATTTCCCGATCCATCCGGGGTACTTCCTTTTATCCTATCTCCAAGATCCTGTGGAATAACAACAAAGAACAAGTAAAGAATATCTTTGCACTTTACTCAAAAGGAATATTCCTAACAAGATTAATCGAAACCATATCGGATGACTCACCCGCAAAACAATGGTGCAAAGTTATAACTTATGCATAGAAATTTGAGGCACATGATAGGATAATTACTTTAGCATGTAAAGAAAATTTAAAAAACCAAAGTTTCAAAATCATATATCATGTTAAAGAGTAAGCGGAAACAAAATATGCGGAAATGAAATGCAAGAATGCATAATGCATTCATAAGGTCCAACATTGGACCAACACAACCCCATAATGGGGAATAACAAAATGATCCACTAAGGGACACCACAATAAGCCTACGAAGAGGCATAAGTTACATATGCTTTATTGAATGAGGACCAAAAAAGTCCATAATGAGCATATGCATATACAAGCATGAAATGAATTAACATTTAAAGGAATCACTAATGAACATGCTCCAAAAAAACTTTAGTCAAAATGAACACAAGAGTTCAAAAGTTTTTAAATCCATTTAAGAGGCAAAATAATGAGTGTTATTTGAGTAGAGAACCTTACACATTTAGGAAAATCTCACTCAAATGACAAAAAACTCATTTTGCATATCAAAAAGTGGCAAGAAAAACCATAAGCACTTAATATATAGATTAAATGCCAAAATATCAATTTAATTTTTAAAATATGCATATCACAGATATGATTCACTTGTATCTAAAAGAAAGCAACATATGAATGAAATTTCATAAATTTCAACAATAGTTCATCCCTTACAAGCAACTACCTCATTAGTCCTCCAAAAACCCATAAGTCAAGTGTATAAGCTACTAGATCAAGAATAAATATAATGTCATTAAATGCCAAAGACAAACACAAAGGTGTACAAAAGAACCTCTTGTCTACATGTAATAATACTTGAAATGAGTGCATCAACGACAAGAACAAGAGAATACACGCCAACATGGACTAAAAGCATCTCTTGTCTACGTAAAAATACACTCAAGACCAAGTATGTTCTGCTACTAGAACAAGAGTATCAAGCCAACCATGGGCTAAAACACAATACATCTCTTGTCTACATAAGATGGCACTTGAAATGAGTGAAAGAAGCCAACCATGGGCATACATCTCAGCGACTAGAACAAGGACACAAATGCCAACATAGGCTAAAATCACACACCATGGTGTGAATCAACGTGCGTTGTCTACATATAATAACACTCAAGACAAGTGTGTTCAGCTACTAGACCAAGAGAACAAAAAGCCAACAAAGGGCTACCGACACACAAAGGTGTAATAAGATTCTTGTCTACATATGATGACACTTAGATAATGGTTATAAAAGAAGAAGACTTTTGAGGCAATAAAACTTGTAATGACGAACATATAAATAAAACCTTGAGTTAATAAAACAATATTCCTTTTAAAAAGAATACTCATAACAATAACATTTTGGAATAAATGTGTGAATATACACACACCAAGAACACTTGGAACACTTGTACACAAAAGCACAAAACATGAAATCACAAATGTGCAAATGCACTCATAAGATTCATAAATAATAAAAGGTTGGGCAATAATCCCAAAAACTTTGATTTTAATATACCTTAAAACATTTAAGGTTTCATATATTCATCACATTTACATATAAATGAGAGCATCCACTAGATCAATGGCCAAAAGAGGAAAAACGAGTGACACACTCATAATTAGAGATCATATAACAAATCATTTTAGAGTCCCCAAGGTGCCCATAACTCACCTCATCAACCATATCTAATATAACAAAAAAGCCATAAAAGGATTGATGCATCATATAACAACTTGTGAAGGATAAAGTAAGTGCCATAAAAGGCAAAAGATACCTTTTCAATAAACATAATGACATAAAGAAATCATCTTGGGATAATCAAGAGAAGATAATCAAGCTTTTAACAAAGAAATCACAAGAACTGTAATGATTCGCAAAGAGAGCTTTAACCCAATATCCAAGGAAAAGATATTCAAAAATATTTGAAAATTTATAGAATTGGGATTAAATCCCATACAACAAGTTTTAATATTCTTTGATTGTGATGAGATATGCGGAAACGTACAAAGTGCCATAAGCACTTACAATGTTTTATAATGATTCGACAAAAGAATCAATATCTAAATTCATTACACTTTCACCAAAAGAAATGTGCACAAAAGCTCCACAATGTAAAAATGTCTACGAAGAGACAATATGCATATAAGCATAAATACTTTATAAAAAAAGTGTACGAAGACACTCTCACAATACTTGAACTAAATACGCAAAAAGCGTAAAAGTGGCAAACATGCAATAATGCATGTATTTCATAAAAAGGAACAAATGCTTGAGACTCTCAAGCTTTAATTATGCAATTATATGCTTGATAAATGCAATTTAAGACAAAGAGGACCATATTATGGCCAATGTAGGCATCCTTAGAGATACAATCAAGAGGTTTTGAAACCTTATGTGAAAAATACAAACAAACATGTTTATAAAGTTGCATTATTAGAAGGAAAATCAAAAATTAATGAAATCCTTCATACCAAAGGATGCAATAGATACACTATGCACTCTATATAGTGTGAGAAGATTTTTAAAAGATCTTTCCTAATGAACACAATGGTTCATACAACATATTTATCACAAACAATTTTTCAAAAATTCTTTAAATAAACCAAAACCATTGAGAGACTTTTAGGAGTTCATAAATACTTATCATTAACAAGAACTACTTAGGGTTCATAAAAAAGTAAACAAAGATTTAGATGTGAGAAATTCTCAAACAAGTATTATATCAAAATATTTTTTTTTGTTTTCACAAAAAATGCACTAAAAAACATACACAAGAGTTTTTTTTTTAAGCAAAGATCATTAATTTAGCAAGAAATCATATAAAAAGTTAACTTATAGGTTAATCACGAAATTCTTATGAAAAAATCATAAATCTCACATAATTGAAAACATTTTTGCAAAACATAAATTACTATTATATGTGATGAGGAATTGATAAATATATAAACAAGAATTATATATTTGGACAATAAACAAGTTTACCAAATTTAAAAAGAGATATTTTAAAATATACGAACACGCGAAAAGGAAATGATTCAACTTATCAAAAACACTAAATGTGCAAGAAAAATAGTTTCATAATGCATAATATGTTAAGAAAAGAGATACATACCGAAAACTTCTAAAAAAAGAGAGGAACAATAAATACTTCACCATTTCTTGAGCACCACGCTTTCCGTTGCGCCAAGAGACAACCCCATCGTGACCTTGCTCTGATACCATGTTAGAAAATGACTTGGAATACATTAGGTTCAATAATGAACTCATACACATGCACATGAAGTGCGAATATACCCACCAAAGGGAACAACACAAGCACATAATGTGCTAACACATAAACCCACAAAAGGGAAAATGACTTAAAGTCATAAGTTGAATATTATTGAAGAAAGAAAGAGAAGGGTGAAAACCCCATTACAATGGAGCAAGAGCTCCTCCAAGTAGTAAATACAAAGGGGAGAGCCCCTATTTATACACCTCAAAGGGACCACCTTGGGGGCTCCCAAAGGAGACGTTGGAGAGCCCCCAACGGTCACATTTGTGACCGTTGGGGGCTCCCAACGTCTCTATTGGGAGGCCCCCAATATGGTACGAAAATGAAAAAAACAAAAAAAAGAAAAATATTACAATGCATATTCCAATTGGAATATGCATAAAATGAAAAATTACAAGAATACCCTTGAGGGTATTTTAGGAAGAGAAAATATATATATTTATATATATATAAATAGAGATACGTATACATATATATGTATATGTATCTTTATATATATATATATATATATAAATATATATATGTACATTTAAGGATTATATTTCAACATACATATATGTGTACGAGTACACATATTTTAACAGTATTGCAGTCCCCCCAACTGAAGCCATGTGATACACAATCTCTGCATCCATCGGATTTCATCACAAATTGCCTATTGTTTGATAAGTGTTGAGAGGTGTTCGATCTGCATGGAGATGTAGGGATCTAGGGTGTATTGATTCAATGTTGAGTCTGCCTGCAATTTGGAGAGATTTGAAATCTCATCTTCTCACGTAGATACCGAATTTGTTTAGTTGGCAGTCCCATAACTATGTTAAGATTATACTAGATCCGGGTCCAGATACAAACCCGACTAGTCTTGTATCATTCCTGTATTTATCCTATTGTAAAGGGGAAATATTGTAAACTACCTCTAATTTAAAAAGAAGAAGACGCCACCCTAGATTGGTGAAGACGTCTATTCAGTTTTTCAGATTATCTCTCTCCCTCTTTTCCTCGTCTGTCTGTTTGTGCAGGACACAACTTCCAACAGCATATTTCATATGGTATCAGAGCTTTGAAGAGGTTAGTTCCGTCGATCTTGGCTGCATCTTCTTCCTTCTCAAAAAAAAAAAATCTCTCATTCTAGATCGTTTTCATTCTTTTCTTTTTCAAAGTTTTCCAGATCTGATCTAAAATCCTACAGATCTGGTTCTCCTCCATCATTTATTTCAAATCTCTCTTTGCCCCTACAGATCTAAAAAAAATCAGATCTGAAATCTTCTGTCTTGTCGAAATCTGATTCTCCTTTTTTTATTCTTCATATCTATTTCTTCTCAAAACCATCTTTCATCCTACAGATCTGACAAAAAATATATATAATAACAAATATTTTCTTGTCTCAGATCTGGAAATTCCCCTGTATTTCGAGTTGTATTTAAAACAAAAAAATGTATACATCTTTCATATCTGATCTGATGATATATCACGTCAGATCTGATGATCTCTGTTGGCATTCTCCCCAACCATGTCAGATAAGATCTGACTTGATCCTTTGCCCTTTGTGGCAGTTCCAAGCACACCCATTTTCAGACTATCAGGTCGAATATGATCTGCAGTGACTGATTGTGTTTGTTCTCTGTTCCAAAAAAACGAAACAGATATTGTTTGCATCAGTCCGTTATATCTGAAATTTATTGCTTTCCTTATCAGTCTTGATATTCCTATCATTTCTTTGTTTTCCTTCCTTACTATTTCCTTATTTTTTCATTTTGTCATATTCTAATGCCCGCCATTAGTGTATCTTTCCTCAGTCATTTAGTTACCTAGAAACTTCATTCTTCCAATTTCATCACTAGGAAGAAACAAATTATTCTTTTCATTTGCAACCATGATTTAATGGGACACCTCGAATCCCTATGCCTTGAATTTGTTTCCTAAACAGCTTCAGTACAGGATGAAAATGTAGAGAAAGTATCAAAAACTACGATTAAAAATCCAGAATTTATTGTGTGGCAAGAGTGATCAATTAGTTATAGCATTCATTACAGCCACGCACTCCTGTGATGTTCTTTTACATATTTCATCAGGAGTCCCCGCAAAAGTGTTGTGAGATATATTACATCAGTGGTATGAAGAGATTTTCACTCCCAAGGTATTCCAGCTGAAAGTGGAGTTTGCTGATTTGAAAACGGGTGATTCTCACCTTGTGGAGTATCTAAATAAGATCCAGAATCCTGTGGATCAGCTTGCTGCCATAGGATCCCCTTTGTCAGGTGAAGACATGTGCAAAAACGGTTAGAGGGTTTGGATCGGAATACAACATGTTTGTGACTGTTTACACCAGCACTACATCTCGTCCACCTTTTGATAAATTGAAAATCATGTTACTGGAACATGAAGCAATGTTCAGCATATCATTTGAGACTCAAAAAGATGACGTAAATCATGAAGTCATGGTTGCAGCCTAAAACTTTAACTCTTTCCGGGGAAGGGAACATGGGCGTGGACACAACTTTAGTGGACGTAGGACGATATCTTACATCTCCATCTTCTTCTAATCAAGTAAATGTGATATGTCAAATGTGTGGAAAGAAGAGTCATACAAGCTCCAACTGCTATTGGTGATATGTCCCGACTTATCGGCCACCCACCGTGTCAATTTCTACTCGATTTCGGGCTTTGGCTACTGCAGCTCCTCCTTCGGCTGGTTCCGATGCACGTGCTACAACAAATTTTATGCATGCCGCTATTAATTCATAGTTTCGTACTCTCCTTCCATTGGCCGTTCTCATGATCTAGAGGCACTTAGTGCAAGTTTTGGACAACTTAATTTTCGGCAGCAGAATCATAATTCTGTTGGAAATCTGTGGGCTATGAATATGCACTCTTCGTCATCATCAATGTCTTCTACAACTTCTTCTTAGGCCTGGTTCATGGATTCAGGGGAAGCACATCATGTTACCAAAGATTCAGGTACTCTCTCTCATGTTGAACCTTATTGTGATAATGGCAGTGCGATCACGGGAGATAAAAAAACATTATCACGTGAGACTGTTATCATTCCTACTAATAAATGAACTCTTTCTTTGTCTAATACCTTGTTTGTTCCCAATATTCAAAAAAATCTTATCTTTGTTTCCCAACTTTATCGTGATACTAATTCTTGTGTCTACTTTGCTTCATCTTTTGTTTCTGTGAAAGGAATTTACACGAATCAGAAGCTCGCTGAGAGAAGAAGATACGGGAACTTATATGTCCTGAATGAAGCTCCGAAGTTCATGTCATCGCAAGTCAGACATTCGTTGTTTGCGTCATCATCGAGTCCAAAAGTTCACAAAGATTTGATGTTTGGCACCGTAGATTAAGTCATTGCAATAAATGTTTGATTGATATAAAAAAGAGAAACTCGACTTCTTTTGCTTCTTGTGTTAGTTGTCGTATCTATAAGAGTTATGAACTTCTATTTTTCAGTTCAAATAAAGGAGTTTATTTTTCATTTGAGCTTATTCATTCTGATGTTCGGGGCTCTTCCCTTGTTGTGTCTATCTAAATCCAAGTACTATGTAATTTTTATGGATGATTTCACTCGCTTCACCTGGATATATTTCTTAAAATCCAAGGATCCAGTTTTTATGTTTTTCGTAGATTCAAATCGTATATCAAAACTCAGTTTTCTCGAAAGATCCTAGACTTACATAATGATGGTGGTGGTAAATACATATCGAATGAATTCACACAATTCTTGCATGATAATGGAATCCAGCTTGAGTTGTCCCAAGACTTCTCAACAAAATGGTGTTGTTGAACGCAATCACCGACATATTGTGGAGACAGCCCTGACCATGATGTATGATGCTAATCTCAAGTCAGGTTTATGGTTAGAGGCATTTCATATGAGAGTTTATTTGATTAATAGAATGCCTTATCCAATCTTGGTAGAGAATACTCCTACTTTCTGTTGTATGGAATGCATCCTAATTACTTTTGGTTGCGGGCATATGGATGTCGGTGCTTTGTTCATATTGATGGTATGTTGAGAGATAAGTTATCTCCTAGGGCAATCATGTGTCAGTTTATCGGATATGATGATGAATACATGGGCTACAGATGCTTTGATCATGTTAGAAATAAAATTATTGTTTCAGGTCATATTTTTCAAGAACATATGAGCAGAAACGGGTCATCGCCCTCTAACAACATTTCGTTGCCGTCCTTCTGGCCATCCACACAGAAAATATAGCATGCAACCCATAATACTGCTGCAGCTGAATCGACGTGCCAGGCAGGTCGACCTTTAACTCATGTTGTTCAGCCAGCCAAAGCAGCCACCTTTTCCTTTTTTTCAACATGTATACCGCAGAAAACAGACATTGCAGCCTATTGCCCAGGGTGGAACTGCTGTCGTGCATAGTGAATCGGCCAACCAACCAATAGCATCTTCTGCTGATCAAATCTATGAGCAAGTTCCCTGTGACTGAGAATATTTCAGCTCTAGCTAATCGGGGGTCTACTCATGTTGAACCAATTCCGCAACAAAGTGTCTTCACCCGTACGTCCAACATCCTCCTGGCTGATGGGTCAATTATGAAGCCTTTTCTTTGGACTTTCAGGTTTATGCTATAACCCTCGATACCACTCAAGAGCCGAGATCTTTTGCTGAAGCTAGTTGAAATCCGTGGTGGACAAATGCTATGAATGAGGAACTTGCAGCTCTTCATGAATGTGGTACGTGGGACGTTGTCCCTAGGCCTGCAGATAAGAATGTCGTTGGGTGTATAAAATCAAATGGAAGTTTGATGGTAGCATTAAATGTTTCAAAGCAAGGTTGGTAGCCAAAGGCTATACTCAGGAACATGGGTTGGATTTTGATGAAACATTCAACTTGGTCGTTTGCACCATTAGAATTATTTTATCTCTAGTTGTCTCCAATGGAAGGAACTTGTTTCAACTGAATGTCAAGAACGCTTTTCTCCATGGAGATCTGTATAAAGAGGTGCATATAGAGCACCCACTGGAATATCCTGAGAGAGACACATGGTTCACTGTGCTTAAGTTAAAGAAAGCTATAAATGGACTTAAGCAAGCATCGCGGGCCTGGTTTGATATATTCAGTACCATTGTTCCCTCTCTTGAGTTCGAGCGAAGTCAGTGTGACTATTCTTTGTTTGTCCACTGTGACAAATTAGATCTTATTATTGTCTTGGTTTATGTGGACGACATAATCATTATGGAGAGTAATGGGGCCAAGATTGTGCAGCTAAAATCTATGCTCCACAGATTTTACATGAAAGATTTGGGTCTTTTTCGGTTCTTTCTGAGAGTGTTCTTTCTGGGAATGCAGGTCGACCAGCAATCAGATCGTGTGGTCTTATCGCCGCACAAGTATGCCCAAGATATCCTTTAGCATAGTGGTATGTTGGAATGCAAACCTTTGAACACTCCTATGGCTGCTCATACTCAATTGGGCAATATCTTCTCTGATGAAGACTTCCCTGAGCTAGAAAAATATCTCAGTATTGTTGGAGCTTTGTAGTACCTGACTTTTACTCACCCAAACTTGGTTTTTTTGGTGGATCAGGTTTTAAAGTTTATGCATAAGCCCCAGATGAAACATATGGAGGCCGTGAAGAGAATCCTCTGATACATCGAAGGTACTCTCTCCAATGGTCTTATATATGTCAAACTTGATTCAATGAGCTTCCAAGTATCCATTAAAATCATTGCATATTCCAATGTTGATTGGGCTCATGGTCCTATTACAAGAAGGTCAGTCATTGGATATAGAATTTATCTAGGGTCACATCTTGTATCTTGGGTAAGTCGAAGGCAAAAGATTGTCGCTCTTTCAAGTATTGAAGCAGAATATAGAGCTATGGCAGAAGTTGCATGGATCAAACATATCTTATTCAGTTTGCATCAACATATATCCAGCTCATTATTATATTATGATAATCGAAGTGCAGATGCTATCTCCATAAATCATGTTCAACATGGCAAGATGAAACATGTGGAGATAGACCTGCACTTTGTCAGAGAAAAGGTAGAGGCCAAAGAAATCCAGCCATTTTTTATCAGAGGAGAAGACCAAGTAGATGATCTTTTCACTAAGGCCCTTACTGTACATCGTCATTGGTATTTGAAGTCCAAATTGTCCATGGTCCTTAACCATGCACAGTTTGAGGGGGCACGTTAAGATTATACTAAATCCGGTACAGGTCCAAACCTGACTAGCATTGTAGTATTTATCCTATTGTAAAGGGGCAATATTGTAAACTAGCTCTAATATAAAAAGAAGAAGACGCCACTCTAGATTGGTGAAGACGACTATTCAGTTTTCCAAATTCTCTCTCTTCCTCTTTTCCTCTTGTCTGTCTATTTGTGCAGGACACAACTTACAATAGCATATTTCACAAACTAGATGATCTCTTAAGCATTTGCAACTTCTATAAAATTTTGTATGAGACCCAGTCATTGTCAACCAGTGTAACCATAAGTTTTCAATTTTGGTGAATAATTCCAGTTCAGGCAATCACCATTCCTCGAACATGAATTGACGACGAGTTCGAAAACCAGAGCCCCAAGAGATTGTAATGTCACCATGATCTGAGATGGTCCTTGGTGAGATGAATCCAGATAAGTCTGGGGCAAGACCAGAAGTTGTGTGTAGACAAGAGCTTGATCGAGCTTATGCAGACAGAGATCTGCTCTTTTATTGAACCAAGAGAATCTTTCACCTCTGAAAGGCAAATTAGCCAAGGAGGCGTTCGAAAGGAAATCTCGAAAACCGGAAGTAGAGGCGGTGAAGCCAGCTGGCTTATTGCTCTCTTGCGATAAGATGCAATCGAACTATCCAACCACTAACCATGGGAAGCAGACAAGCGAGGTAATGAGGAGCAATTCTTGACAAAACTCAACCTTCTAACAGCGGTGGACAGCCCAATAAATGAAGGATATGATCATGGAAGAGTCCTTGACGGCAACCTCAAAGCGGAGAGAGAGGGAGTAATTGCCACAATATAAGGTACTTGTCGACCAGGATTCCCCCAGTTCTACTAACTGCCGAAAGAAATTGGAAACTACAAGACCTCCATACACGATTGTAGAATGATTGATCCACGTCTGGCAATTTTGATTCAATGAGGCCAACCACAACAAAAGTGTGTTGGTGGATCCAATAAACAAAGGATATGATCATGGACCAGTCCTTGACGACAACCTCGAAGCGGAGAGAGAGGGAGCATTTGCCACAATATAAGGTACTTGTCGACCAAGATTCCCCCAGTTCTACTAACTACTGAAAGAAATTGGAAACTACAAGACCTCCATACACGATTATAGAATGACTGATCCACGTCTAGCAGTTTTGATTCAATGAGGCCAACCACAACAAAAGTGTGTTGGTGGATCCAACTGTTGACGAATCTCTATTTGTTCTCGTAGTTGAAGCCATGAACATTCCAAGTAGAGCGCTTCATGGTGACAACCGAGAAGTAGCTCTAGGTCTTTTGGCAGACCTACAAAGCCCAAATGAATCAGAAGTGCACATTGTTAAAATATGTAATCTCATATAATATCTCATATGTAATCTCATAGACATGTAATGTTTTATCTCCTTTCTAGTTAGGATTTTTCGTTTAATTAATTCTAGTTAAAATACAACTAGAATTAGCCAAACCAGTCCATCATTGGACTGATTTGGCCTTTACCTTTTTGACTAGTCAAAAAGGTACCTTTTTGACCAAGTCAAAAAGGTAAATCCAAAAGGAGTTGTTGGACTCCCCAACAGCTCTATTAGAGCCGTTGGAGAGTCCAACAGCTCTCTTAAGGCTTCTCTCTACCTCTCTATAAATATGGGGCTATTCCCTTTGTAAATACTTACTCTTGTTTTGGGTTTTTATCTCAAATCAATAAAATTGTTTATTTTTCATTTTTATACCCGTTTCGGGTTGTGTGTATTCTTAAGTTCTCTTTGTGAACCTTTGTGGTTCTTATGATGTATTTGTGAGAACTTGTTGAGAGACATTTGTTGTAGCGTATCTATCTATCACAAGACCTGACATTACACATGCGGTCCATACAGCCAGTCAATTTCAACATGCTCCAACTTCTGTTCATATGGGAGCAGTTTTGCGTATTATTAGATATATCAAAAATTCTATTTCTCGAGGATTATTTTTATCCGCTTCCTCTAACTTAGAATTGCTTGCTTATACTGATGCAGATTGGGGTGGTGATCCAAATGACCGCCACTCAACTACAGGTTTTTGTGTCTTTTTAGGAGAATCCTTGGTGTCTTGGCGATGTAAGAAGCAACAAAAGGTCTCTCTCTCATCAACTGAAGCTGAATATAGGGCAATGGCTACAACTACTATGGAATTAGTCTGGCTTCGACGTCTACTTTCCGATATGGGAGTTGAAAGTCCAAAAGCATCAAATCTGTGTTGTGACAACAAGAGCTCTATCTATATTGCAAGCAATCAGACATTTCATGAACGCACCAAGCATATAGAAATGGATTGTCATTATGTTCGAGAGGAATTTTTGCGTGGCACCATCAATCTTCCCTATGTTGCTTCAGAATATCAGTTGGCCGATTTCTTTACCAAGCCTCTCGCTGCTCCTAGGTTTCACTTTCTCTTAGGCAAACTTTCGGTTATCCAACCGTAAGTTTGAGGAGGAGTGTTAAAATATGTAATCTCATATAATATCTCATATGTAATCTCATAGACATGTAATGTTTTATCTCCTTTCTAGTTAGGATTTTTCGTTTAATTAATTCTAGTTAAAATACAACTAGAATTAGCCAAACAAGTCCATCATTGGACTGATTTGGCCTTTACCTTTTTGACTAGTCAAAAAGGTAAATCCAAAAAGAGTTGTTGGACTCCCCAACAGCTCTATTAGAGCCGTTGGAGAGTCCAACAGCTCTCTTAAGGCTTCTCTCTACCTCTCTATAAATATGGGGCTATTCCCCTTGTAAATACTTACTCTTGTTTTGGGTTTTTATCTCAAATCAATAAAATTGTTTATTTTTCATTTTTATACCTGTTTCGGGTTGTGTGTATTCTTAAGTTCTCTTTGTGAACCTTTGTGGTTCTTATGATGTATTTGTGAGAACTTGTTGAGAGACATTTGTTGTAGCGTATTTTTCACTTTCTTACACACATGAGTACAGGTCTATGACTCCTGGCAAGGATCTTCCTTAGGCTGGAGGAGTCCTTTGATGCAACAGAAAAGCGGTGGGTGAGGTCATGATGGAGATGTTCCAGTTGGAAGTGGTTAGGTTTACGCCCAACAGTTGGGTCGCCACATCAAAGGGCATATTGAGGAGGATTGAAGTAGGCCTGGTGGGAGAGTTGATGAGAAAGAGGGCAGTGAGGAAGAGTCCAAGGAGAGGAGTGATGTGTCACTGCCAGCCAAGGAGGAGAGGGGGAGATATGAAGGATGGGGGAGTGCTCAAAAGTCAAAACCAAGGGTGGAAGAAGCAAGCGAGGGTTGGAGGAAGAGGGGCCCACTAAGGTGTTAATGGTTAAGATGGGAGAGGGGAGAGGAAACGCAAGCGGGGTCAACCTAGGTCGGGGACCCGAAAGGCGGGGAAAGGTTATCGATAGGTTGCGGGTGGAGTCAGAGGAAGTTGGTGGGAGAGGGAACATGACTTGGATGTTAACCTGCATGACTGGATACTCCTATTAGAACTCAAACAACAATAGTTTAAAATTTTATTTAATAAAGATAACAACAGGCACCTGCACCTTTTCCTGAAAGTGAACCTAAAAGAAACTAAAATTCATATGGTACCCTTTCTAAAGGTAATAAAGGTAATGTCCAGTCAACTTAAACTTGAAGAGATCAAATAAGCTTCTATCCAAGCTCCAAGTATGGCAAGTAAAAAAAACTGAACAAGCTAAGCTTCGCCTGTAGCTTAGCTCATTTTGGGAGAACCCCAGCCCAAGCTCGAGCTTGAGTTTATGATCAAAATGTTTCAGGCTTGTGTAGAAAAAGACTTGATTTTTGCAAGGTTTAAAAACCTGTGACTCGGGACTCGACTTGTTCTTTATTGACTCGTGACTCGGCGGGTCAACTCGGTGACTCGGACCGGGTTTTGTTAACTTTTGATTTTAAAAGAAAAACAATATATAATTTGTCTCAAACCATATATATATATATTGTTTTTTCTAACAAATATTTATTAGTTATGATGTCTTTGTAGAAGGATCCCTACAAATATTCAAAGTTGCTTATCATGGCTTCAATGAGATGTTCAAAGAAGATAAAATTGCAACTTATGAAAATACTTTGATACGGGATTCATTTGAAGTTTTACTGGTAATAATGAGCCATTACGTGTGCGTGTGTGTGCATGGTTTATCGGTAATAGTAAGCAGTTTTGTGTGTGTACGTGCATGCAGTTGGTTGTTTTATTTACAATTAAGGAAATTTGTGATCTGTCAGCTGAGAATCAAAATATATGGCCAGTTAAAAGAGGGGCCTTGAGATATTTTGGTTTGCTAGCCATTTGAAATTTTGAAGTAAGCTATTGCAGTTGAAAAAGTCCATTACTAGTCATTCTATAGTGTCAATAGATTTTTAATGAAATCTTTATAAGAGTAAGCAGGTTACTTGTTTGATTTGTTAAGTAACTCTTGAACATATTTTTGCCATTGTCATAATGAGGAGAAAACTACATGATTTCTTTTGTACATCTTTAAATGTTCTCTATTGACTCTTTTTTATTTCTAGAAATCTTTGCAAGTCTAAAGACGTTACATTTGAGTTGTTAAGAATTAACTGTTAACATATTTGTGTTGTCACCATAGCAATGTCAAAAACTCAAAATACATGATTAGGAGAATCAAAGAAATATTGATTGATGGATAATAAAATGAGACATATTTACCTTAAAAGGTCTATCTATTCTAGGAATTACAGGTTCTCGGACGAGTATTAGAAAGCCAATAATTCCCTCAATAATATTACAAATTTTTTTATTCTGAAATACCCAAAAAATCAAATTTCAAACATCCCAGAACTCGCCCGAGTCAGACCGAGTCAAGCTGAGTCAGCAACCGAGTCTTCGCAGGCCGAGTTAAGCTTGTCGGGCTGACTCGATGGAGGGCCGAGCCGAGCCGAGTCACCGAGTTGACTCGGCGAGTTTTAAAACATTGGATTTTTGTTTTTAACATTGTTAATAGAGGATTTGAACACCTGACCATCATAGTGACAAAAGTTAAAAATGGCAGCAATCAAAAATTCGCAAGAATTTGAACTTTTTTTTAAAATCTCTCATTTTTTGACAAAATCTCAGCAATAAAAATAAATAAAATATAAAAATTATTTTTTATAAGAAAAATATAAATAAATTTTATTTGAAAATAAAAACCACACAGTTTTCATGATAAATAGATGTTAAAAACATAAATATCGTATTTAAATCATGATATTTATGTTTTGACAAAAACATAAAATACCACAAGGTTGCCACACTAGGAAGCAGAAGTGGAAAACGATATGGGAAGCGGAAGCGAGAAGCGATGCATTTTAAAATGCATAGGAAGCAAGAAGCGAGGAATAAAAAAAAAGAAATATAAGAATTGAATGGGAATCACAATGAAACAAATAACAACTAAAATAAAAGTGACTAATATTAAATTTCATAATTTTTTAGTGTAAAAATTAATTTTTTAACAAAATCTAAAAATGATGACTACCAATTTAGAGAAAGTACATGGAAGTGATTGAGAAGAGTGAGAGAAAACACATAAAAAACATGAAAAGTTAAGTAAGAGAGCATATAACAAGAATAGATGAAGCGTGTGAAAAGCATAGGAGAAGCGTGGGGGAATCGAGGTTCTCATCAAGTTTCGAAAGCGAGGAGTATCGCGCTTCCAAAGCGAGTTTTTGGGAAGTAAGCTTTCCACTATCTAAGAAGCTTCTAGTAACTCTGGCATAAAACAACAATTCTAAAACACTACAATTAGGAACATCAAATAATATAACAAAGTTGAAATGGAAATGTAATGTAATTGGTGGAAAATTTTAAAAGAAAAAGAACTGAAGTCAATATGAAATAAGTAAACAAGGTCATAAAAGAAAGTAGATAAAGTTAATGACACAACACTGATTGTGTGTAAAACTAGTTTGACCATGTCCATGAAGTGTTATGTCGCGCCCACACGGGATATGTATGCTAAGTGTCCATGTAACATAGTGTTATACATGGAAAAAATTATTTATCAAACTAGATGTTTATAAGATTTAAACTCAGCTTTTGTAGGCACGACTGCTAAGGCAAAATTTGCACACCATATTTCTCATCTAAAAGTTAGATATATCATAGAGCTAAAATAATGTAAGTCAAAAGAACAAAAATTAAAGTAAAGTTAACAAATCTTGACTTGTTTTTGATAAGCATAGAGAAAGCCTTACAGGTAGCAGCTAGAATCACTCCTTGCACAAACCAAACAGAACGCATGCTCACAGGGGCTCTGCAATAACATAAGATTGTCATGTTAAAAGATCAACACATACACAGACATGATCCATAAAGTCAAAACTGGAACATTGAAATGTTTGTGTTAATGCAAGAACTAGAACCAGTTTGCAGAACTATGACCAATACATCATAATTGGGGAATCTTGCAGCATATCATTGACCAGCTAAAGAATATGGACACAGAACAGAAAATCAAGCTAAAGTATTAGTATAAAAATAGGTCTGCATTATTAAAGCAGAACTGATTTTCCAGGCCTCCAATAGGCTGTTTTCAGTCTTGGTTTCTATCCTTAAATGCACACCCTGTCCTAGTGCATCCTGTTTGCTGACAGCAGCTTCAGACCAGCTAGAGGCTAAACATGTGCCACATGGACTAGGCCCGGGGTGAGTTTCTTTTGTTTTAATCTTGATTTTGCAAAATGGTTTGGAATTGACAGTTTCAATTGTATGACTATCCCAGGCTATCTGCAGAACAACATATCCACCTCAGAAATTATGAGCAATTGAGGATTTGTTACCATTTTGGATTAATAAGCTGATTCAATTATCAATATGCAGTCATTACTCATTACTCAGCAAAAAGGTGCAAAGTTGACAGATCTCATTACAAACATACATTTCTTTAGAATAGCAACTGAATCTATTGCTCACATTTAGGCTTAGGAAAAGTAAGCCAATTCAAAATTAACTTTGCCAGTCTACATACAAATAACCTCATCCAACGCATTTTCCCAGAGGTTCCTCCCATGTGCAAAGTTGAGTGTGATCCTCTCATCTACACGCATCAATTCTGCCAATCAGCTGACCAATAGGCTAATTAATTGAGCCTTCACCAATCCGAGCACCTGATTCCAGCCATTTCTACTGGCGTTCTTATCTCAGATCAAACTCTGGAATCCTTTGTTCTCAGCAACAGCAGTTCTGCCAGAAAATTCTCCAAAGTGCAAGGTTGATTGCTCGAGTCATATTGCTAACCAATTAACACACCTTTCGGCGGTTGCCAATTCAAGCGAAATCGACTACAGAGCTGCACTGATCAACTCGAACTTTATCATGAAGTGTCCAACATCGGACACTTCATATCTATTGACACTCAAAAGTGTTGGAACATCGTGTGTCCATTTTTTCTTGGACACTTCTATGTTACTGTCCAAGTGTCAGACACTGACAAGTTGGCCCCTCTAGAAGTGTCAAGGTAAGGCAGCTTTTATTTATCCGTGCACACGTTTCGTGATTCAGTTTTCCAACAACAGTTATATTAAGACTACACCAGATTGGTTTAAACGCACCACTGGGACACTTTTCTTTCAATGTCTAACAACTAAATGGGGTGTTTGGAACTTTGGATCATGGTTGCCAGTCAAGGAAGCGAGCGGGAGGTACGGGAAGCGAAGGACTTTCAAAAATTTAGGAATAAATGCGAAAATACAAAAAAAATGAAAAAGGGGGGAAGCGCGGGAGAAGCGAGGGGAAAGCGCCTTTCCTATAAATGGAAAGTGCGCTTCCCAAAAAAAACTTGGTGCTTCCCAAAAAAACGTTTGGCGCTTCCCCAATAGGCTAGGCGCTTCCGGTAACTCTGGTTTGGATGCACCCCATTTATCCAGAAGAGTGAAATATGTTCCCAAGTTATCTTTCTCTTCAAGTTATTTACTTTTCATGCTTTGGTGAGTAACATCAAAATAGCATTTCCTTTTTTCTTCCAGCCCACCCCAAATTTTCCCCACATAACAAATATGTTGTTTGAGATTCTCTGGAGGAAACTAAATTAGATGTAGGGCGAACAGGAATAAGTTAAAGATGAAAACAAAATATGATCACCAAATTTCAATAGAACAAAGTATCCTGAGAAAAAAAGAGAAGCAGAATGAATCAGAGAAGGATCTGGGCATGAGAGAGAGAGAGAGATTACGATTTGTACCAGGCGGCCGTAGATGGCAATGGGGAAGTCGCAGCGGACGCAGAAATGGACGCGCTCGCCGAGTTGCCGCCTGGACCTCCGTCCGACAGTCTTGACGAGGGCGGAGGAGAAGGGGTTGCCAAGGCTATTGGCCACCGGCAGATCGGCAAGGACCAGGTGATCGGGGCAGGCCACCGTCACTCCGCTCTCGGGAGGCGGTAGAAATGCCTTCCCCGTCGACCCACTCACCCCACTCTCCAAAGGGGCCGAACCACCGGACGGCCCTTTGCTCAGCCGGATCTGAAGCATCGCGCGCTCGGCCTTTCTTCTTCTTCTTCAAACCAAAGGAGAGATTCCATCAAAGGATGACAGATTAGAATGCAGAATGGTACGCACGACCACAGTCAAAATTATCGTTCTCGGAAAATTTTCTGCAAAGAAAAAATCTCAAGAGATTTTGAAGAAAAAGTTGTTCTGACCCCCAAAACTCAAAACTTCAAATGTTCTAATTTTTGTTTTCCTTGAGAAAAAAGAAAAAAAAAAAAGGAAGGGATGAGTTGGCTGACCTCAAACAAACTACAACTTCTTTTGCGGGCTCTCTCCACTGTTCTACGGGTGCTCTGGTTTCATCCAACCCTGAATAAAATCATCACCCTCTGATTCAGGAAAATATATACATAAGAGAGAGAGGGATATATATATATATAGAGAGAGAGAGAGAGAGATGCCTCTGGTTGTCTCAGGCGTTCTGAGGGCTCCGCTTCTACGCCGGGCCGACGGCTTCCTTCCTTTCCGTTCTGATTTGTTGTCATGTAATTTTAAGGTTTTTATTCACAAAATAGTCCCCAACACAAAATAGCATTAATATGTTTCCACCCACACAAAGACCAACTGTAAAGAGTAAAACAGAGTGAGGCAGGGATTTTATCCCTGACTGATAAAAAAAATCTTAAATTTATCAGTTTAGCCATCATTTGCGGACTTTTTTGAAATAAAATAATAAGGCATAGATTATTTTACAGACAAATGATGACGTAAATGACGCTAATTCTTTATACAATAATATAACTGGGTGCGAAAATATAACAAGCATCGCCAATTTGCCTTCTTTTTTTAACTTTGCATTTTTGTTGCTTGAAAAATCAGACCAATCATGACTCTTGATTTTTTTTTTCATGAGACAGGCGAAAAAAAGACAAATCGTCAAAAAAAAACTCAATTAACCAGATTTGTCATCTTTTCTAATTCACGACCAATCTCGGTATTGTTTTGAAATTTATCAGCTTTGCAAAAGCTCGAAAACCAATTTCACTCCTTGGGAGTTACAATGGTTATATGGTATTTCTAACCGTAACATAATCTTTTATTTGAATCTCTCCTCTCTCCCTCCTCTAATGAGCCGCATAAGCTCCCATTTCTATCCTCTCCTTTTAACGACCGGAGGCTAAACTGCAAAAGGACTGAAAAAACAAGTTTCTGCCCCCATTTGAACTAGAAATAAAGGACATAAAATGAAGAATGGACCAAGAATGAAAGTTAAAATCAAAACCCGTGCAAGGTTGAAAGCAGGGATGGAGGGCAAATTTTGGAGATGGGGGCAGGGTTGTGTCTTTGGTGACACGAGAGGACATATGAACGTCGACATTGACTCTCACGATAAATATTTTAATATTTTCTAATGGTTTTAATTTTATTTTAATAAAAATATATGTTTAATATTAAAAATTTGATTAAAAAAATATGGGTCCTCATATCCTACTTTCCAAAAGATTTTCGAAGTTTCAAGTTGAATCCTCGTCATGCGTCTTCGTGTCTTTGTAACATAGCCCATGAGGGGTTGTTTGATGCACCATCCCCCGCCCGAAATCGGATGGTGCATTCGGTTGGGACGGTGTGTGAAACAATAATTGAACAAGGCGGACGTGTGGAACGCACATCCACTGCGTCCAAAGAACAGTATTTTACTGCTCCGCCTCCATGTTATGAAAAGGACAAGGATGGGGGAGCAAAAGGTTAAAAAAAAAATGGGTCATTCACCCCCCGACGTTTCTCCCTCGTTGCCTCTCTCCTTGACCCCGAATATCCCCTCTTGCTCTTGTTGCCTCCTGACCCCGAAACTCCACCTCCGGCAAGTGACAACCACTGTCCCTCCGACGAGCCTCGACCACCGTCCTTTCGGTGAACAAGCAAGCCCTCTTTGATGAGCCTTGACCATCGTCCTTCCAGTGAACAAGCAAGCCCTCTCTGAGCCTCGACCACTGTCCTTCTGGCGAGACGAAGGCCTCTTCGAGCTCTCGTTCTTCCGACATCCTTTCATCCAACACATATCTCTCTGTTGTTGTAGGATTAGATTTTAGGGATTTTAGGGAGGGATATTCGATTTTAGGAATTTTAACCCATGTTTTTTCAAATCTTAAGTGAATGCAAGCAAATCGATCTTTTTTGTTTCAGATATGCTTAGATTTTACGAATATTCAGGTATGAATAGACTTTAGGGATATTCAAGTATCTTTAGATTTTTGGGATTTTAACCCCTGGTTTTGCAAATCTCGAGTGATTCAATTTTTTCATTAGTTAGGCTTCTTTGCATGGTGAGGCGGTCATGACAATTTTCTGTTCATGACACGAACATGGGATTTTTGACAGAAAATCATCTTTGCATTTATACTATTGTTGGATTTTTTAGGTTCTTATATACTATAGGTTTTGGGTAGTTGTATATTACTACGTATGAACATGCTAAGTCTAACTAAACATCATAAAGTTAGCCATGAGAAAGTGACTGTAATTTGCAAAGGCAAATGAGAATTGTTTTATCATCTATGTATGTGAGTCTAAAGAGTTTTTTAGGGTGATTGTTTATATGCGAAAGCTTGTTGGTGGGTCATTGATTTATAGCCAAATGAAGCAGTTGGTACTTAGTATGATATGGGGCATGATATAGAAGTCTAGGAAGAAAAAATATGCATATTAAAAGATGATCTGATATAATGTATAATAGTTAAATGCTTATTATTCTTTGATTTAGTGTTGAACGAGTTTGAATTGAAGTTAGTGTGATATGGAGCCCAAATTTGGATGGTAATGCTCATTGCATGAACCATGATGTTGATGGTTTACAAAGGCCATTTGGAGCTTGTGATATTTTAACTATTCATTCATAAAATATGAATTCTTCTAGCTATGAAACAATGCATCTATGATGTAAATATCCATTGTAGTTTGCGTGCAATATCTCCTTTCTTTGCATGATTAATACACTCGCATGGACATATGCACTCCTAATTTTTGCTTAGAAATCTAAGTTGTTTTTCTCCTTTTGAGTGCATGTATAAACATGTAGTGATTAATGGTGCCATTATCACATTATTGTGTCATCATAATTGTGAATCCAAAATGGCAGATGGTGTACTGAGTGAAGTACAAGAACTACAACCTAGTCAGACTAAAAAAAATGCAATGTATATCTCAGGTGGACTACCTATTTGATTGCATGTTAGAGCAACCTATAATACTTAAAATGAAATGTTTAGGAAGTTTGAAAGACAAGGGCATAAAGATAAGTATATTTGATAACTTTATTACTTGTTACATAAGTTTCATAATTACAATTACATAATTTACAAAAGTATTTTTTTTGTGCTTGATTGATAACATTATATATTTAACTTAGATTGTTGTCTTGAAGAGTCGAGACGATGATGCCTTGTCATAAATATTATATTGTATTTGAGTAGAGAGCTAGAGACATCTATAACTCTTGGGAGATATGTTAACTATAGGTTCTCATATATAGTGAAGTAGTGTACAAATCATTCACCAGCTTTTAAGAAACTAACAGTTGATTGTAGAAGTACATGATAAAGACATTGCGGGTGCAACAATGAGAGATGCACCAAGAAGAGGCTACATGATGTTCGAGGAGATGCATTTTTTTGTCGTGTTACTCTTCTTGGTTTTATGCTTTTTTCTAGTATATTGATGTATTTTTGTGTGAAAGTGATGTACACTTTTTGGGGCTTGAGTAGGTTGTTGACATACTATGATACTCTGACATACTGTTGTTATATTACTTCATTACTAACATTTTGGATTTACGTATACTATGATACTTTTTTGTATACTTGATTTTGAGTATATGAATAGATCTATTTTCAGGTTTATTTTGCATTGAATTATATTCTCTTATATACTTGATTTTGAATATATGATTGTATTCAAAATGTGCAGGTTCATTTCGAATGAATGATTGTATGAGCTGGTTAATTTTTTAATAAATAAAAATTGAGATTATTTAAGCAGGTTCATTTTTTGAATGGATGAAATGAATATATAGATGTGTTGGTTTATTTTAAATGAATGAACAAAATGAATGATTGCATGAGCAAGTTTATTTTAATGGATAAAATGAATGTATGTATAAGCAGGTTCATTTTTCAATGAATAAAATGAATGATTTTATGAGAAGATTAATTTTGAATGAATGCAAACCCCGATTACCTGAGTAGGTTCATTTTTTAGTGGATGAAATGAATATATGAATGTGCAGGTTCATTTCGAATGAATGCATGAAATAAATGATTATACGAGCATGTTCATTTTTTATTGAATGAAATGAATAATTGTATAAGGAGGTTCATTTTTTAATGAACGAAATGAATGATTGTATGAACATATTTATTTTTTAATGGATGAAAACCGAGATTATCTTAGAAGATTCATTTTTTAATGATTGAAATGAATGTATGAATGCATGTGCTCATTTCGAATGAATGAACACAATGAATGATAGGTTATTTTTTAATGGATTGAATGAATGCATGTATAAGCAGATTCATTTTTTAACGAATGAAATGAATGATTGTATGAGCATATTCATTTTTCAATGGATGGAAACCAAGATTATATGAGTATGTTTCTTTTTTAATAGATGAAATGAATGTATGGATGCACATGTTCGTTTTGAATGAATGAACGAAATGAATGATTGTATGAGCACGTTTGTTTTTTAATCGATTCAATGAATGCATGTATAAGCAAGATCGTTTTTTAATGTATTCAAGGCAAAAATCCAATTCTAGACCCATATTCGGAGGCAAAAAATCATATTTTTTGACAAACATTCATAATTGGATCCAATACGATACAGATTATAACATTGGGATAGCAAAAAAATGGTTGTGTATTTTTTTTTATACAAGTTTTATATCATTTTAGTATTTGGATCCAATTCAAGATCCATATGAAAAAAAATCTATGATTTTTTTTTCAAACATTCATAATTGGATTCAATATAATACTAATTATAACATTGGGATAGCAAAAAATGGTTGTGTATTTGCTTTTACACAAGTTTTATATTATTTTAGTAGTTAGATCCAATTTGATATCCATATTTAGGGCAAAAATTCATGATTTTCAACGACCATTTATAATTGAATCTAATATGATACCAATTATAACAATGGGATATCAAAATAATGGTGTTGCACAAGTTTTATATTGTTTTAGTGTTTGGATCCAATACAAGATCCATATCTGAGGTAAAAAAACCATACTAAATATGTTAAAACATGGATATTGGTGTGTAGATCAGGGTGTACGATCCAAAATAAAGTTATCCAGCCCATTATCAATGTGTGTTCAAGTAACACAACCGCATTTGACACTTCAAATAAACGTTGAACTTGGTAGAGATGTTAAAGAATAGCGTGTTCTGTATGTTTTATTCATTCATTCTGTCCAATCTTGGATAAAGCATCAAACAAGCCCTGACATTTTTTTGGACAGAAAGGCTACCGAGCTATCGGCAAAAAAGGTAAGGGAATTATTTTGCCAAAACACACAAGTGGGATGTTTTTGTAAATAGTTAATAAAATAGAAACTATTTGGATAAAAACTTTTGTATTTTCTATCTGGTTCATTAGAGTTTAGACTGTGGAAGCAGTAGAGTTCAGATTTTAAAGTGTTTACTTTTGGTTCCATATCAAAGATGCACAGAGGGGAGTCTTCCCTCCGTGCCTATAAAAACCCGCTAACTCCTCTAGATTCTCTACAGTTGGCTTCACATTAAAAAGATCGGGCTTGGAAGGTGCACGATAAATATGGAAAATAAAGTGTTTTATCACGTTTTGTTAAAAGAAAAACTATGATATAAACATGAAGAAAAATTCTCTCATGATAAATAGGATCACTAGTATGCAAAACATTTACCAATTCCACCATGTTTTAGAGCACTGATCCCATCTTCCATCATTAACACGCCCATCAATAGCATTGATCTATGACCCACATCTATAGAATTGCCAAAAACAAAATGAGTCCCAAGTATGGGAATATGCAAATATGTTCCTTCAGCATTATTATCACACTAATAGGTTAGTTAATTGTTACTATTTACTTACTGTATTAAGATGCAAATCATTGAGAGAAAAAACATTCACAAGACACTTGGATTAGGACACTATTTTTCAGTGTTTTTTCTTTCATTTGATTTCAAAAACTCGTATTTAGTACGTTTTCCTTCAAGTAATTGGCTATGTTCAACTGTCACTGACTCATCACATCAAGCGCTTAGATTTCCTTAGTTTCAATCTAAAGCCTGGTTTATTCATTTAGTTCTTTGGATTGGAGACCAAACAAGCAAAGAAGAATTATAGTTCGTTCTGCTTTCAAAGATAGTGATTGGTTCATTCTGTCCTGAACATGTAAATCAAAATAGCCTTTAGGATCTATGTAAGTTTATTGTTTCTCTTTGACCTATTGCTTGATTTATGTTTGTTATCTCTTTGACCCTTGCTTGATGAATCCAATTGGATTAGATCAATAAGTTTCAAGAGGTCCTTTTTCATATGGATCTTCCTTTCTAATCATTCAAAAGTATGAGAAAAAAAATCAGGTTTATGTTCTTGGTGGTATTTCTCCTAGTTCTCATTAATGATAATGCTTTCAAAGATGAACCGCAAGGGATGGCACACATGCCTTGTGGACAAGGCGATACGTGGAGCAGATCCGGTGATCGGGCTCAGGCCATACAAAACACAAAAAACTGCTGTGCATGTAGTGATTTTCTGTGTTTTGTGTTTTACACAGAAAATCATGCCTCAGTGTTAGGGCAGAGCATACATCATGTCCCCATTTAGAACCACGACCTGTGTGTGCCCCTCCTGCAAGCTGGAGGCTCCCCGGGGGGCGGTGGGGTGCCCTCGGAGTTTTATGCATAAGCACAGCCAGGTCACCTGACACCAACCAGGTTTCTTAAAGAGTAATAAATAAATAAAAAATATTGCTGACAAAGTTACGTGAAAAGATCAGGTGCAATATGATTGCACAAATATCTGTGAATTAAACACCTGCTCACCCTTCATCTTGGGGAAGTGTAGGGTCCAAGACCTGATGGAGGGAGATCGGGTGCTTAATGCACAATTTTTGTGCAATCATATTGCACTCGATCAGGGCTCCAAAGTTACCAGATAGAAAAAGGTGGGTGGGCCCATTAAGTGACCCGGTTCTCCGCCAGGGTTAAAAACATAGACCATTTCAATAAGAAAAAAATCATCACTTGAAAACTTTGTTTCAACCCTTCTGAAAGGCCAAACATATAAACAAGTGTCACGGCCAGGGTTAACAAGAGCCCAGATCGGGTGCAATATGATTGCACAAAATTTTGTGCATTAAAAACTCCATCCCCCTACATCAGGTCTTGGGTCCCACACCTGACAGGCCTTGTCCCCAAGATGGAGGGTGATCAGGTGCTTGACGCACAAATATTTGTGCAATCATCTTTTCATGGGTTACCAACGGGGGGCCCCGCTTGTCTGGTAGGAGCAGCTAGTGCACATCACCTTGTGTTGGGAGGTTGCAAAACCCAATGGCATAGTTGTATAACTGGTAAGGGTCTGACTAACCCCAGCTTGCCTTTCAATAAAAAAAGTGTCATGGCATAGATTGTACTTGAATCATTGCACGTTTTTTACAGACACTGCATGTTTATATGCAACAATTGCCTATAATACATGGGTTTTTTTTCATTCTTTTTGTATGGATACTTAAATTAAATATCATCAACATTGATTACCTGCTCAATAATATCTATACAGGAGCCAATGGATTTACCCATTGACATAGCCTCACCCAATTTGGACCGTGCTCCTTCATGTCGCCGGAGGATCATGGCCGTATTCAACACAGCCCATCTTACCTGAGAATCAGCCTTCTTTTGAGTGAATCCTAGGCTCTTGAACAATCTATCCAACTGCTCTTGAAAAAAAAAAGATGAATAGTTAGTCAGAAGCACTAAACTAATTATGGATATTAAGACTTCCAACACAACCTTGTCAATGTCTGCAAGGCCACCTTCAGCAAGTCCAAACAGAAGGTACTCTGTCACAACACCTGCCAGAGCTATGCACGAAAACCTATTCAAAGTCTGTAGAATGAACGTAAGTATTCCAGGCTCCAAAAATCATGAAACAATCATCTCAATGTAATAATGCATCATTTGATAGTGACCACCATTATGCTCAATAACCAAAGGCTGCACATTGCATCAACTTGTAAGTGAAAATGAAGCAAGTGCAGAGTCCATGACTTAACCTAATAATATAATGACAAACTATGTTGCTTTGATTAAAGAGTTTTAGATGATATAGTGACATTTAGTCCCTTTGGTTGAAGGACTTTACATGACCCTACGGGATCTGTAGGCTGCACAATGCATTATCCGTCACTTAGCCTAATTATATAATGACAAACTATGTCCCACTAATTGAAGGGTTTTAGGTGATATAGAGGCCTAGTATGCCCCTTTGATTGAATGGATTTACATGACCCTAGGGGATCTGTAATCCAACATTTTATTCTTTGATCCCAAACCCAGTACCGCAAAATCTTATTTGATACAAAGCTATCAACAATACCATATGATATCTTAGTACGCAAGTGAAACCAGACATTTAGCTCTTTGTCAGTCACACAACTAGCATACTTCAGCAAATAACACTTTACCTGGTCACGTCATTACTATAAAATGCTATACTCAATGTACAATCTCCTTTATGTTCTCTAAGGAGGAATGCATTCTTGGCATGCAGTTGACGGAGGTCACAAGTATAAGTAACTCATGGCTTCATTAGAACTGAATTCACTGTCATTTCTTGGATATTAAGTATTATTTGTAAGATTTTGTTATCTTTGGATGTTCCAAGGCACAATCACACGTGAGAAAGGAGACAGGCGGAATAGGGCTGAACCTCAATTCGCAATGAAGGAGATCGTGAATAGTCCTAAAACGACAGAAAAAATCCTTGTTTTCAATAGAAGAATAATACATCAAGAGGGTAATAATGGAATGCAAAACACATAAAACAACATATCAGCAATAGAACACACTAGAGTAAATTGAATCTGGATCAATGCCTCAACATTTAAACATATCACGTGTTAATAACCTAATACCCTGCCTCAAGTTGTACATGGGTAACACCATGGACAACTTGGACATCAAAAACCAGAATTTTGCCTTGTCAATCCTTTGATAAATAAATCAGCTAATAGATTGCCAGTATCAACAAATCTCACCTCCAATTCCATATTCTCGATATTTCTTCAGATGAAGTGTTGGCTTATTTATATATGATTGGATTTCCTATGGTTAATTGGATTTAAGGATATTTTGTTTGCAATTGATTGTCATAGAACAATATGGATTTAGTAATCCTTTCATTCAAATCATTTAATACAGGTCCAATCTACATTAATTCTGAGGTTGTTGATGCCATTGATTGATATTCAGCTCTAGTACTCAATCTGGCCATTGCCTTTTGTTTTCTATTGTTCCCCGACACCAAGTTTTTTCTAAATAAAAACATGATAACCAAAAAATAAGCCTCTTCACATTTGCATCACCAGCCCAATCAGCATCTAAAAAAGTCATTACAGTCAATACATCTTTTCCTTGAGATCTCTTTTTGTACCAAACCATCTCCAATTGTACACTTTAGGTATCTCAAGATTCTCTTCATAGCCTCCATATGTCCTACTTTGTATTCATGCATGAATTGAGACACTTGATTGACATCATATAAAATATCAAGTCTGGTAAATATAAGTCATTGCAACATCCCAACTATACTACTATATCGAGTAGGATCATTACATAACTCAAGTGCTAATTTATAGGATTAGGAATAAGCAGTGGCTTGCAATCCTTCATACATGTTTTAACCAACAGATCAACTGTATACTTATATTTAATTAGCATAAGCTGGTCTCCATGTATGTCAACTTCTACCCCTAGAAAATACTTTTAACTTTCCCAAGTTTTTTTTAACCTCTTGTTCAAAAAATTCTTAACTTCAACAATGTGTTCATCCGAGCTTCCTATAATAATTATGTTTGGTCAATAATGCTCACGGAAATAAAACATTCATGCAACGTTTTCATCTCTTTATTCATTACTTCAATCCACCTCTTGTTCTTGGTTGCACTTGTTCCTTGATTGGTGGATATTTTATTTCATTTTGAAGAATTCTTAAACTTCATCTCCTCTATGTAGATTTCTTATATTAAGCATGATTTTTGTTTGCTTATTCAAGGTTAGAAAAATTGTCATGAGACATCGTTGTGCATATGATTGCATTATATTCATTCTAAGATTTCATCTCCTTTATTGGATTTAATTTGAAACTTTATTTTTTTCAAATTGGTTCCTATATATGAACTCACTTATTTGGAAATTAATTTCCGTGAGCATTATTGCCTTTTATGAAATTTGTTTTGTCTATCACAGATTCTTATATGCATCATTTGTTTTTGGCCTTGTTATTGGGACAGAGTTAGCCGTTGAAGTGAGTTATGTGTGTATCTCAAGTCATCTTATCAATTTGTAATTATCAAAGTTTATGAGTGTCATGTTGACACATGTCTTAGTTCTTATTGATAGTTGATTGGCCTCTAGATCCATGAATTGCCTTTATTGAACTAGAGATGTTTGTTGGGGTGAGTTGTGTGCACCTCAATTTGTGTTAATTTAGATTGTCAGGTTGTAGTCTGACTCTAACTAATGATTGTTTGATCTCTGGTTATTTGAGTATAGTGTATCGCTCATTTGTTTATTTGGCCATTGTTATTATGGATGCTTATAATTATAATTATCTGTGATGGTTATCTATTTTTGAAACCATGGTGTTTCAAAAGATTGTTAAAATTGATATCATTATTCTTCTTGGTGACAATAGTTATTTTCTTACAAGCCCTCTTACCTCATATGTTTTCCATGTGAAATTGTCTACGAAGAGACAATACGCATACAAGCATAAATACTTTATAAAAGAAGTGCACGAAAGCACTCTCACAACACTTGAACAAAATACGCAAAAAGCGTATAAATAATAAACATGCAACAATGCATGTATTTCATAAAATGGAAGCAAATGTTTGAGACTCTCAAGCTTGTTTTACAACAAGGGGAAACACCCCTATTTATACAAGAGCAATGGGGTGCAAAGGGGGGCTCCCCAAAGGAGTCGTTGGGGGCCCCCAACGACTCTATTGGGGGGACCCCCAATGCACCTTTTACAAAAAATAAAAATAAAAATTAAAAAGAAAGGATTACAAAAAAATAAGAAAAGAAATACAACATATTCCAAATGGAATATGCGCAAAATGTGAAATGACAGAAATACCCTTTTGGGTAAAAGAGAAAAAGGAAAAAATATATAAATATATATATACTTATATATAGAGAGATATGTATACATATAAAATATGTATATGTATCTCTATGTATATAAGTATATATATTTATACTTACAATAATGTTTTTTAGTATACATTTTAACACCCCCCTCAAACTTACGGTGTGATAACCGCAAGTTTGTCAAGAAGAAAATGAAATTTGGGCGAACAAAGAGCTTTGGTGAAGAAGTCCGCAAGTTGATACTCAGACGTCACGTATGGTAAGTCAATGACCTTCTTCAAGTATTCTTCCCTGACATAATGGCAGTCCATCTCTATATGCTTTGTTCGCTCGTGAAAGGTGTGATTTTTGGCAATATAGATTTCACTTTTATTGTCACAGCATAGCTTTGTTGGCTCTCTGATAAGCACACCCATATCTTCCAAAAGGCGTCGAATCCATACAATTTTCATGGTAGTGGATGCCATGGCTCTGTATTCGGCTTCAGTGGATGACAGAGAGACCTTCTGTTGTTTTTTACATCGCCATGAGATCAAGGACTCACCTAAGAAAACACAAAAGCCAGTGGTGGAGTGACGGTTACTAGGGTCACCTCCCCAATCTGAGTCAGTATAAGCAAGTAATTTCAATTCAGAAGAAGATGATAGAAATACTCCCTTATTCACAGTTCCCTTCAAATATCTGATGATGCGAAGCACAACACTCATATGAACGGTTGTAGGAGCATGCTCAAACTGACTGGCGATGTGTATAGCATGTGACAAATCAGGTCGAGTAATGCTAAGATACATTAAAGAACCTACCAACTGCCTGTAAGGAGTAGGATCGGTTAAAGGAACACCATCGTCAATCTTCATTTTTGCTCCCACAACTTCAGGAGTTTCGCATACTTTGTCATCAGAAATCCCTGATCTGTCAATAATCTCACAAGCAAGTTTAGACTGGGATAAAAAATAACCATGTTGCGAATAGGCAACCTCAATTCCAAGAAAATATATCAGAAAACCCAAGTTTGACATCTCAAATTTTGAAGTCAAGACGGATTTAATACCCTTGACTCCTTGGACATCATCACCTGTAATTAACATGTCATCAACATAGAGTAATAATATTACAATCCCTGCATTAGATTTTCTAGTAAATAAAGCAGTGTCAGTATAACATGATGAGAAACCATTTTCCAGCATTACACTGGTAAATCTGTCATACCAGGCTTTGGGAGCCTGTTTCAAGCCATAGAGGGCCTTTCGAAGACGAAGAACTTTATCTTTAGGAATCTTCATGCCTGGTGGAGCATCCATATACACCTCTTCGTTAAGATCACCATTTAAAAAAGCATTTTTCACATCCATTTGAAAAATGTTCCAATTTTTAATAGATGCAATAGTAATAAGACATCTAACTGTAACCATTCAGGCTACAGGAGCAAAAGTTTTTTCATAATCAATCACATACTCCTGCCCATACCCTTTTGCAACTAAGCGAGCTTTATACCTTTCCAGGGATCCGTCGCTCTTAGTTTTAACCTTGAAAACCCATCGGCAACCTATAGTTTTCTTTCTTATGGGTAGAGTTTGGAAATCCCAAGTTTCAGCCCTTTTAAGAGCATTAAGTTCATTTTGCATGGCTTCTTGCCATTCTATACATTTTTTAGCTTCTTCAAAATTCTTTGGCTCAAAGTAAGAGTGAATGGCACTAAGACAAGCCCTATACCGGGGTGAAAAGGAATCAAAAGAGACAAAATGAGTTGGAGGTCTCCTATTCGTCTCAGATCTTCGGTGATCGAGAGCAGGAACAAGCTCACTATATTGGTCAATGGCACTTCTAAAGGTGTCCTGGTTTCTACGTGAGTAGGTTATGGGGTCACTTGAAATCCGGTTTTCTTGTTCATTGAGAGGGTTATGTTCTTCAACATCACCATCATTTTCCTCATCATGGTTTGATGATACATCATCATCACTAGATATATCATCATTACTAGTCAATAAGTCAAAAAGGAATGAGTAGTCAAAATTTTCTTATTGAGAAACATTTTTCTCAAATCCACTTTCATTTTCTAAAAACGTTACATTTCTAGAAACATATAACTTATCATCTCAAAGATCATAGCAACGAAACCTTTTTTGAGTTTCGGAATACCCAAGAAAGGCGCAGGGGATAGCTTTGGGAGAGAGCTTGTCATTTTTATCTGTAAGTAAAAAGCACTTGCACCCAAAAACTCGTAACCTATTATAATCAGGTTCAAGCTTATATAAGATCTCAAAGGGGGATATTTTCCCTAATATCCTAGATGGTAAACGATTTATCAGATAAACAGAAGCAAGAGCTGCTTCAGCCCAAAAAAATTTAGGAATGTTTTGGGAAATAAGAAGGGTCCTAGTGGTCTCAATGATGAGTTTGTATTTTCTTTCGGCCAACCCATTCTGTTGAGGGGTTTTAGGACGACCTTTGGTGAATAATTCCGTGATCTTCAAGATATACTTTAAATTGGTTGGAGAGATATTCTCCTCCAGAATCACTTCTAAAAATCTTTATATTACTGTTGAATTGATTCTTGATCATTGAATGGAAGGTTTTAAAACATGTAAAAACTTTATGTTTGAACTTAAGAAAATAGATCCATGAATATCTGGAGAAATCATCCACAAAAATAACATAATAAGAAAAGCCTCCTTTTGAAACAACAGGTGCGGGTCCCCAAACATCGGAATGAACAATTTCGAAGGTTTTAAATGAGAACATAGTTCTTTGCTCAAAAGGTAAACTTTGCATTTTTCCGAGAATACAATCATTACAAGAAAAAGAACTTTTACATAGATCCTTCGCAAAATGTAAATAAGATAACTTGGTGATATTAGGATGACCAAGTCTCTTGTGCCACATATTTATATCTTTGTTCCGGGCAACATTACAAAAAGATTTTGGAACTTGGAGAGATTTCATATAGTATAGTTCTCCCTTTCTAAAGTCTTCTCCAATCAATTTCCCGGACCGGTGATCCTGTATTAAACATTTATCACATGAAAATTTAATATCGCAACCATGGTCCGAGAGTTGAGAAACAGAGAAAAGGTTTAAATTTAGTTTAGGTATAAATCTAATTTTTGGAATGAAAAAATTTTGAGTTTCAAAATTACCTATTCCTTTAATTTCAAGAGAGGTTCCATCCGCAGTGGAAACAAAGGATGGAGAAACATTTTTTGAGTAATCGGAAAGTGAAAACATGTTTGGGGACATATGAAAAGATGCACCTGAGTCCAAAATCCAAGAGACTTTACCTGGGATGGAAGAAGTAGACACGGCGGCACCGGATGTAGCTCCCTTGAGAAGAGGTTGAAGGGCTTTCACTATTTGATTTAAAGAGAGTGACCCATTTGATGATGCATCTTTCTTTTGTGGTACACTGGTGGTAGCCATGGCGAGAAGCTTCTTCCATTTGGGACATATGGGCTTGATATGCCCCGGTTCTTTACAAAAATGACAAATAATCTTGCTATAGTCCCTCTTTTCTCTTTGTCCACCATCTCCTCCTTGATTTTGTGATTTGAAATGAGGAGAACGATAGGTCTTTACATTATTTCTGGGTCTTGATACGGCATTGACCTCATTGTTTTCTTCATAATTACAAGAAACCGCAAGAACATTTGGTCCTTGTTTACATAAACTCATACGAGTCTCCTCACCACTTAATTTGGTGAGAACATCTTCAAGAGAGGGAGGAGTAAATGAGGATAGCCGCCATCGATAGGGTTTTAAGTTAACCCGACTCGAGAAGGGGATTTTGAGAAAACCCCTTCTCGAGCGCCGCAACACCTTCCCCCCCTCCACCTTCGTTTTCGGGGAGATTAGGGGAAACCCATCGGGGTTTCCCCATTCATCGCCCCCCCTGAGGCTTTTAAAAGCACTGCAGGGGGGCGGTGGAGGGCACACAACCCTTCGCCCTCAGCACGCCGCCCTCGATCTCCTCGCGACGACCCCCTCCTCCTTCTCTGCGCTCGCCACCGCCGCCGTCGCTGCGCCCCACGCCGACGCCGGCCACCGCCTCCCAGGTACGCCACTTCCCCTCCTCCCTCTTCTCTTCCTCACCCCCCCTCTCCGTCACCTCGCCGGGAGGCCGACAGGCGGCTCACAGCCCCTGCCGCGGCCTCCCACCTTCCCTGTGCCCATCGGGGGGCCCGACAGGTGGCCTATGGGGCCCCTGTCGTCCCCTCTTCCCTCTGGGGGTGCGCCGGAGTGCCGGCAGGGGACCAATGGCCCCTGCGACACCCCCTCACCCCTATGGGTGATAGGGAAACCGACGGGAGGTCGGTTGCCCTCCCTGTCACCCCCGCCCCGATCTCTCTTTTTCTGGCAGGGGTCAGTCCCCCTGCCACCCCTAGATCACCTGTAGGCAGGGGCAATGCCCCTGCCGCTTCATGTTTCCCGGCAGGCAGGAGCTCGCCCTGCTGCCTCTGGGGTTTTGGCGCGTAGGGGTAGTGCCCCTGCCGCCTTCCTATCTCGGCTGGCAGGGGCAATGCCCCTGTCGCCCTTTGTTTTGTTGGGCTGGCAGGGACTCACCCCCCTGCCGCCTCTTGGCTTCTAGGAGGGCAGGGGATAACCCCCCTGCTGCCCCTTGATTCTCTGCACGCAGGGGCTTGTCCCCCTGTCACTCCCCCCCCCCCCCCCCCGTCCCGAGCTCTCTCCCTCTCTCTGTCGGCAGGGGCTGGCCCCTGCCTCCTTGCTGCTGTCGGCAGGGGCTAGCCCTGTCGTCTCGTGGCTGTCGACAGGGGCTGCCTCCCCTGCCGCATCGATGCTGCCGGCAGGGGCTGGTCCCCTATCGTCTCGTGTTGTCGGCAGGGGCTGGCCCCCCTGCCGTTTCGTGGCTGTCGGCAGGGGCTCAGCCCCTGCTGTTTCGTTGCGGTCGGCAGGGGCTCAGCCCCTGCCGCTTCGCTGCTGTCGGCAGGGGTAGGCCCCCTGCCGCCTCGATGTTTTTGACAGTGGCTCATTCCCTGTCGCCCCGTTGTCGTCGGTGCCGCCTTCGCATAATTCTACCCTTGCCCCGTTGCACCATTAATTATATTAACATAATTGAATATTTAACACTCTTGCATATTTACGCAACAAGTCCCGATCGTGCTCCGCTGCTCAACCCTCGTATTATCCTCACGCGTAGGCGTACGCAGCTGCACGACATCCCAAGGTAGGGTAAGTCGCACAAAGGGCAATTGATGAACCTAATTAAGTTAAAATAATTAAGATGTCCATGCTGGATATACTTGGATTTATATTGCTTCTGTATTGCATATTTTCTTGTCTGCATAATTATGAGTTCGGGTACGGTTGTACTCTTCGAGTATTAATTTGCGTATTTGCTTATGTGGTTGAAGGTGGTTTCGTACTTTTTGCAATACTCATGCCCTTAATTGCTTGCATATATACTTGTATGTACGTTCCTATGGGTCGATGTACAATTTCATTCTTCGATCATTATTTTGCATAGTTGCTTATGAGTTGAGGTGTGGTTTCGTATTTCTTGAAATACATATGCCCTTGTTTGTTTGCATACATTTTTGCCTGCATGTTTCATTTGAGTAAGGTACGACTTCGTGTCTCGTATATTACTTATGACCTTATGTGTTTGCCTATCTAACTGGTCAAGGTATGGTTTTGGTACCTCGTGTGTTACTTATGTGCGTTTCGCTCGATGTGCGGCATTGCAAGTCGAGAGTTGCTTGTTGTCAGGTTATAACCTGCATATGCTCATATTTATGGTAAATATGTACTTACATAAACGTAGTCTTGTGCCTATCCTGATATCACTTGTTTTCAAAACACTAGAAGTTGTGTTTGTGCGTTGTAGTTCTTTAAAAGCGAGTTTCCTTCTGTCAACCCAGTGCTCTTCAAATTGCACAGCTTTTGCAAAGTTAAGTTTTAGGTCTTGCAGGATTGCGAAGTCACATTTGGCCCCTCCCAAGTCCACACACTTGGGAGAAATGTTTTATAACCTTGATTCAAGTTGCGGCTCATTTTGAATAACCCCGATCAGGGGCATGAGCATATGAATGAGTGGGGTTCTGTTGAAGGACCCATTTTTTATGTATTAATCTAGTGTCACATGTCGATACTAAGATAAATTTTGGATGTAAGATTGATAGTGTTGTGTCTTGTGTGAATGACTTAATGTGGCATTATGGCTTTTAAGGATGAATCGTGCCAAATGAGCACTCCTATATTTTTTTTGAATTGTTATGAGTTGTGTGTTGGGTATTCCTTTTGAGAAGCCCACAGACCTCCCTGGTTCAGTATAGCGTACTTTTAAACATGCACAACATGTTAAGTACTTTGTTGATCGGACGAGAGATCCGAGATGACCTTGCATCATGAAATATGAAAAATGTTGTTGAAGTGAATTCAAAACTTATCTTGCCAGGCTGTGTTGTATTAATTCTTTTGCAGATAATATCTGTTGGGGTTTCTTTTGTGGAACCATATCCCTTTCATCGTAGTCGTACTTATGACATGTACGATCGTACTTTTTGACAAGTACGTCTTCTTACGTTGCGATGATTGGATAAGTAGGTTGTGGCAACCTCGATGAGTGCAAATAACAAAATGTTGTGATCACCTAAATAAGTGATGTTTTCGCCTTCACCGGCAAGATACTCGAGTTGGTCGAAAGACCAGAGTATGTAGAATGGGTCTTCAGTTAACTACCCCTGATGTACTCATTCGAATCGCTGACTCCTGTCAGGAGAGAGGACAGGAAGGTACAAAACTTCGATGGACAGGCCATTAATGGCAGTTACGAGCAAAAGACTCGGTTTCCCCAGTCATCGGAGTTAGGGGAATGGGACTACCATAATTATCCTAGGTGGTAGCTCTCCATGTTTGGGATGCATCCATTGTTTATGCTGCGTTGGGGATTTCTCTCTTGGTCACCGACCGTCCCCTTAGGTGCGGACTCAGTCAGCTATCCGGGTTATCATAAAATACATATCATAATAAACCCCCGGATCAGTCTAGGATGTTTCTAGAGTCGTGCCTTGTGCGTACCCGCTTGGCCAGTTAATATCGAAACATAATTTAAATCTGATCACACAATGTGTTCAGTTATGCACGTATGAAAGTTAGAGGGTACAACAGGTTCAATACTTATGGAATTGTGTGTGTGGTTGATGAAGCATTGTATTTTGCTAGTTAACTTTCTTGTGCAGTGTTTTGCTTGTAATAGTTAGCTTACTTGTGCTAGTAAAATGCTAGTAAAAATTTTAGCATTATGCTCATGATAGTTTGCTCTATGACTCTGCTGAAATTAAATTGCTATATAATTGTCTGTCTACTTGACATATTAAATTATTCTGCTTAATTATGTTCAATTTTGTTATGTTTGTGCACCTACCAGTTTTAGTGAAACTGACCCATTTTATGAGCAGGTTTTGGATAGGTAATACAGTCTACGATGGCACGATGACGTGATGAGATCAAGATAGGGCTCTTTCCCTGACGTTTCGCTCCTGAGGACATGTTGGTAAATTTGATATAAAGTGTGTTTCAAAATTTCTCTTTTATTAAACCGTGAGTTAATAAAACTGTTTTAGTAAGCTTCTTCTTGGTTTCAACAAATGAATTGTCAATTATTGAAACTCTGTTTCTAAACCATTTGATTTCAATGGTTGTGCGGGATTTGACAAAAGGAAAGTTTACGCTGTAATGTGCTCAAGATCCATTGACTTGTGGTTTTAAAAATATCATTTTCCGCTGAATTATTATTTAAACTCTGATTATTGTATGATTTCAAAGCTTTCTAAACTTTTCTAAAAAGTTAAAAGTCCTGGATTTTTGGGGCGTTACAATAGAAGTGACAATCTTATTTGCTCAAATTCCGGTCTTAACCCATTCAAAAAATTGAAGAATCGATTTTCTTCAAGTTGCTTGTGGCGGAGTTCAATTGCCTCTCCACTCCATTTTGGTTCAATCATGGAAAGCTCATCCCAAATGGAGGAAAGGTCGGCAAAATATTCCCTAATAGACATTTCACCTTGAGTAAGGGAGAGGGCCTTCTTTTAAAGGTAATACTTATGGGATAGATCTCTTGATGTATACATTTTCTCGAGATAATGCCAAGCTTCCGATGTTTTTTTTAACTTGATAATGTTGGCATTAATCTTTGTTTTGACAAATGTGAAGAACCAAGAAATAATCTTGAAGTTCTTCATTTCTCATTCGTCGTGCTTCTTGGAGTATTCTTCAAGAGCTTTGATCATTTCCTCTCCCTCAAGAATCTTGATTTCACTTCCGTCCATCACGGTTATTTTGGGTTCCGGTTCCGGTTCCGGAATTGTGCCTTGCACATAACCCCATAATCCTTTACCTTTTATGTGAGCCTCCATGTTCCCGGCCCAAATATGATAGTTGGACTCATTCAACTTAAAGCCAAGAGCGAAGTGAGACTCTTTTCCACCCATTAAGGAGTAAAAAAAAGGAAAAGAGGGCGTACCAACACAATGCTTCAACTTCTAGCTTGCACAAGATCCTTCTAAAATATTTGAGAAGCAAGATCCACCACTTCAACTTCTAAGGATCCGAAGGCACGGTTTTTGAGGCACTCGAAAAAAAGGAAAATCCCACGATCCATAATCACCAACCGTGCTCTGATACCATGTGAAATTGTCTACGAAGAGACAATACGCATACAAGCATAAATACTTTATAAAAGAAGTGCACGAAAGCACTCTCACAACACTTGAACAAAATACGCAAAAAGCGTATAAATAATAAACACGTAATAATGCATGTATTTCATAAAATGAAAGCAAATGCTTGAGACTCTCAAGCTTGTTTTACAACAAGGGGGAACACCCCTATTTATACAAGAGCAATGGGGTGCAAAGGGGGGCTCCCCAAAGGAGTCGTTGGGGAGCCCCCAACGACTCTATTGGGGGGACCCCAATGCACCTTTTACAAAAAATAAAAATAAAAATTAAAAAGAAAGGATTACAAAAAAAATAAGAAAAGAAATACAGCATATTCCAAATGAAATATGCGCAAAATGTGAAATGACAGAAATACCTTTTTGGGTAAAAGAGAAAAAGGGAAAAATAGATAAATATATATACTTATATATAGAGATACGTATACATATAATATATGTATATGTATCTCTATGTATATAAGTATATATATTTATACTTACAATAATGTTTTTGAGTATACATTTTAACACTCTTATTATGCCTCTTATCTAAGTGTCATTATATGTAGACAAGAGTTGTTTATTCACACTTTTGTGTATTTGTTTAGCCCATTAGTGGCATTGTAATTATGCTCTTGTTCTAGTCATTGATACACTTGTTTTGAGTATTCTTATATGTAGACAAGAGATGTTTATTCACACTTTTGTGTGTTTGTTTAGCTCATTAGTGGCATTATGATTTGCTCTTGTTCTAGTCGTTGATACACTTATTTTGAATGTCATTATATATAGAGAAGAGATGTTTATTCACACTTTTGTGTATTTTTTAGCCCATTGGTGGCATTGTGATTATGCTCTTGTTCTAGTTGCTAATACACTTGTTTTGAGTGTCATTATATGCAGACAAGATATGTGGATTCACACTTTTTGTGTGTGTTTTATCCCTTTAGTGGTATTATGGTTATACTCATGTTCGAGTAGCTGATACACTTGATCTTTTAGCATTCGAGGTCTAGTGAGGTGAGTGCTTGTGGTGATCAAACTAGTGTTAAGATTTGCCAATATCATTCATTGTGATTTTTTAAATCTCTCCGTAAAATTTATAAACTTATTTGTTCTTATATGAGAAATGGTTATTGAAATATTTGCATGCATCTTGCATTAAATATGCTTTAGTTGCATGATCAAGGATATTTTAAAATGTGTTCCATGATCGATTATCTTGTGTGTTTTGAATAAGTTTAATTAATGTTTTCTAAGCATTTGTTAATAAAGGATATATTAGTTTTACCTTATGAGTTGGTGTGTATTTTCGTTATGTGTATTCCCAAGGTCCATAAGTGACCATTATCGCATTGATATCTCATTGTAGCCTTTGTGGCATTTCTTTGAGATATTGTTGGTTTCATTAGTTAGTTTTCTAAGCATGTGTCTTAAAAGATCTTCATTGTTATCTCTTAAAATTGGTTCATAGGTGACCTTTTTTTAGTTGTGTGGTTAATATTGCTTCTAAAATATAATAATTAATTGATTTATGAGTATTTGTCTTTTCTTAAATCTATGTTGAATGATTGAAATCATTTCTTGTATCTTTCGCTATGTAAAAATGTTTTCATAATTTATACTCCTTTGTGAGTTATTTCTTTATGGTATTGATGATGTTGAAAATTCATGTCTTATGCATTAATGTGCCTTTTGTGATAGATATATATGTACATGATTCTTATGAATGATTAAAGTGATTAATGACTATAGTGTTTGAAATTAATGATTTTTTCAAAATTAATTCTTACTTTAAATGATTTTGAAAAATGTTAAATTGACTTATTAAATATTTCCTATATATTTTATGTTTTTGTGCTTGGCCATCCTCTCTTCATAATATATAACTAATGTAGTTATTCTTTGAAATCTTCTTGTGATATATATGTGTATAGTTGGGATGTTTTGTTAGCTTTATTTACAATTTTTTCAAGAATTGATGATATTGAATATCCTTTATGTAATGGAGCATATGATTGAGCACCCCTTAAAGAAGCACCAAATGGAAGAACTTGATGAAGTCTATGAAAACATTTTATATAATAGGGTTCTTTTGTAATTGCAAACTTCCAGTGAGTCCCCATAAATTTGAGGAGGGGTGTTAAGATGGATGCCCTTTTCTTTGTATATATATATATATATATATATATATATATATATATATATATCTTAGTCAACCTAGGTTGACTTCTTCTAGCCATTGGAGGCTAGTGCAACAACTAAAATTCTAGTCATTGGACTAGCTTCAATGGCTAGAAGGGTACTCCCTTCTCCCCTTGTTGTCTCTCTTCTCTCCCCTCTTCTTTCTACAAAGGTGTGGGTGTGTGCAAGTGTATGGGTTGAGAGAATAATGGATAGTTTTTAGGTTTTTGTGTTTGTAATGAAGTTGTTTGTAATTTTACATTTCTTCTTTATATTATTTGAATTTCATTCTAAATAAAATTATTTATTTTATAATTCTTGTGTTCCATTGTTACTTCTATGGTGAGTGTGTATTCAAATACATTGTATTTTTTGGTTCTTGGTATCCATTCCCGAGTGCATCGGGATTCGTTCCTTTTTCATGAATGTTGCTCATGGTTGAACAACCTTTCAGTATGATAATTATCAGTTTACAAAGTTTATCACCCAATATAAAATCAAGAAAAAAATGGTAATAATGATGAATCGAGAAAATTAACAGCAGCAACATTTTCTTCTGATGATACATGCCAACTTAACTCACGGCCATTCATCAAACTAAAACATAAACACTAAAAATACCATATAAATGACCATATAAATTTTCTCCTCCATATTATTGCATGACTGTAAGTATGTGTGCATGGGTTTATGTCATGCTAATCTCTCTTTGGAGTAGCATACCAAAATCATTGTGTCATAGGAAATTCTTCTCTTGCTAGCGAGACCAGAATCGAAAGAGCATTGAACAGGTACTGGCATAAACTCAATGCCAGATTCCCCAACAAAATATTGTTTAGTTTAAAAACTTCACAAACTTACTAATCATATTCCTTTGTTATGTTTTGAGTCTCTTATCCAGGGTTTTCAGCACACAGTTTGCCCAAAACTTGGTCGATATACCATGGAATCTGCCTTATGGCATTACAAACCCAGAATGATGACCATTTGAATCATCATCTACTACTACAAAGGAGGGAGTACTATAATAATGTGCATAGACATGTGTGACCCAAAAACACATGCACACCTGCCATGTGCATGCACAAGCACAGGTGATGCGTACATACACATACCCACATGTGCATAGACACACACACAACAAACTTGTCATCAAGAATGCAATCATGAATTCCATAAATAGGAAACTGAAAAGTTTCAGTTGAAAAATAACAACTGTAATTAGTGGTATTTAATAAACCCACCATAGTTTTTGCACTGTTGAATGTATTTGTTACATCTTTGCTTATACTCAACAGGAAATTACTTCAGCTACCTTAAAAACATACCAAGCTTTATTGTTGTAGTCTGAGTGGTTGAAGCTATTTGTTCACGATGGCTTTGTTGTTCGAGATGAGAAACCCCAGATGGGATTTAAACAATAGATGCAATCGAAATGAGGCAATAGTAATCTTTGTAAGTGTATACTGGTTTTTCTGACATACAAGTTTGATAAAAAAGTTACTGCATAGGGATATCTGTTGACACCATGATAAACGCTTGAGAGGCACTTGAAAAGTGGGAAAACTTTGATGGATATATTTACAAAGACTAAAAGCTTGGAGCTTTTCTCAAAATCACCCAAATAATAACAAAAGTCTACTCCCTTCAAACTAAAGTATAATGGCATCTCAGTTAACCTACATAGAAGGAAAAGCTCACCTTAGCAGACATCTTTCCAGAATTAACCTGCACACAAAATAAAACTGTCAACTAAAGCTGGAATACAGTGTTGTTTGATGGAAACCAAAGCAGTGTCTTGCATCTTTTTAGAAGAAAAAAGAATATTTGGCATTATAAGTTTCCAATTTACCTCCCCAAATGAAAAACAAAAAGATATAATGCATAAGTAAATTATCTATTTGACCATTATCATAATAAGATCATGTGTCATGGTTGTCATGAAATGTCACAGTTACTGAGGCATGAAACCAGAAACTAAAAATAAAAATATTTTATTAATAAAGCTCAGAAATGAGTACAGAATGCATTAATATGATCCATTAAGCAAAGAGAAAAAATAATACAAAAAATGCTTAAGAATAATGGAGAAGAAAAATACAAATCTTTAGATATTCTCACAATACATGCTCACACATCTTATACTCACACACACACACACATATATCATACTCATTACATACTCACACACATACACAAATCACATCATATTCACACACCATGTTCACACACACGCACACACTCACTATCCCATTCTCACATACACATCACTGACCCTGACACCCATCATATACATAAATACTCACACAGATACATCTCTTGCACACACGCACACACACAGAGGACTAGCCTAATGGCTAGTTGGAGAGTCCAATGGCCAGTTGGATCTCCTCCAACAGTCCAACTATCCGTTAGGCATAGTCCTAATGGCTAGTTGGGCTTATTAAAAAAAACCTAACAAAAACAAAATATTTGGTAATAGTGATATGACCAAGAAAAAATATGAAATCAAAATTACCTATTCTAATCTACTCTAAAATACATTAAGATACCATATTCTAGGCCTCATAGGTATACCTTTTGTATACCTTAACTAAAAATATAAATATACAATAGACATATTTCTAAGATACCTTGAATACAAAACACATTTCTGTTCACGCTTTGTTCAAACTACAAGGGTATTATTATCATTTTATACAACAGTAGAAAGGGAAGGACTATTTTTGTTTTCCTTCTCTGACTGGGTAGTTTGATCATTTGTAACCATATTGTTACTGCAATAAAGATTAGTAAAAAAAAGGAGATGTATAGACTGTTACTAAGACCCTAATCATGCAGCCCACACCTTCTTCCCATCTCTTCCCACTCTTCTTTTCTCATTTCTATCTAACCCTAAACCTGAGTTGATTACATAGTACACAGACAGGTTAAACAAGGTGTGCCTATAAATGGTTGGAAGTTGAATCCTCTAAGGGTACCACTCCTGCCCTGGTTGTAGGTGCTTAAAATGGAGGAGTATACTGTTGTCAGTAAGGTTGATTTTTAGCTGTCTTTTGTCTGATAGTCTTGTGAGATTTGAACCAGGCACAAGATGGTTATAATTTTTTTCAAGTATTTTCCAGAAAAGTGCATAGCTACAAGCTAGCTATTGCAAAGTTATTGGAATTATTTGTTTAAGAATACGATTGTCCTTCAAGTTAAGATGCACTCTAGTGTCACATGTTTGCAATACTTTAAGTATTAATGTTGGTATAGAATCCTATCAATAAATGCACACATAATGTGATGCTCCCATCATAAAAAATCATTGCAGTCTCAGAATAGCCTCATTAGTTTTCTCCATTCCTTCAATTATCATGGCATCAGAGCAATTGAATCCTACCGTCATGACCAAGGTCTAAGTGCTTCTTTCTTTGCTGAAATAATTTGTTTAGTCCTTTCTCTTCTATTCTACATCTATATTGCTTTCCTTTCTTTTCTTTATAGCTCTGTTTTTCTTAATCCTTTTCCTTCTATTCTATATCTATATTTCCTTCTTTCCTTTTTCATAACTTTGTTCTTGTTTATCTATTTCTAATCTTCTGTTATATATTGGTCTAATTAGAGTGGATCTGCATTTTGATGATCTCTTCTTCTTGATCATACGGGATTAGTTCTAAACCCTTAATCCTCTTCTTTCTTTCTGGCTAAGTGGTCAAAAGCACTAGTCGGAACCTAGGCACCAGCCTCCTAAAAGACCTAGTTGGAGACTAGGCGGGACCAGTCGGCCTAGTCAATATCAAAAAAAGAAAAAATATAAAAATAAAAATTACAATAAGTTCTTAAAAATAATAGAAAATACATATTCAACACAGTTTATGAATTTAAACAACTTAAACTGGAAAAAAAGAATAATTCATGAACTAATCCAAACAATTAAACATAAAAATGTTTCTAACATTCAAGTCCATCAAAACAAATATTTGTTTGGATGCTTCACCTAGAGACACACAAAGGAATAAAATTACTTAAAACAAGAATATAGAAAACATGAAATAATAAAATAATGCAAAACTTAAATATTCCAAAATAGACAATCAAAACATGATTATAATGTTTTACATATTATAAGAACAAACATCAAATACCAATCTTGGTACTATAATGATATAAAAAGTGCACAAATAGATGCTTCTTATGGGCTTACAAACATACAAGAATGTGAACAAACAAGGGACCACTTATGGGTCAATACAAAACACAAACACAAACACAAAGCCACTTAAGGACAAGAGCAACACATAAGAAACTATAACTCTTATTGACGGAGATGTGCTTGAGACAAGCATAACACAATAAGGGGAGTGAGCCCCTTTATATAGGCATTAGAGGGCTCATAGAGCCATTGGGATGCTCCTAACGGCGCTAATGGTCTATGACCAAAAAGCCCCTAATGCTAAACAAAAAGACAATAAAAAATAAAAGGGAAAATATAAAAAAAGACTAAAGTTCCCCTGATGAGCAGCCTAATTATAAGAACTGAAAAAACCAAAATACTCCTAATGGGTATTACTTATTAGTTATTACAAATATATAAAAATATATATACATATTTATATGTATATACACTTATATATATATACAACTTTAGCACTCCCCCTCAAACTTACGGTAATATCATCAAAAGTTTGTCAAGTAAGAAATGAAACCGAGAAGGAAGCGCGTTCGTGAAGAAGTCGGCCAACTAATTTTGATGCCACATAAGGCAGTGTGATAATCTTCTTTAGATATTTTTCATGAACATAATGGCAATCCATCTCGATGTGCTAGGTTCTTTCATGAAAGGTGTGATTGTCGACTATGTAGATTGTGTTTTTGTTGTCACAACATAACTTTAAAGGTGATTGCACATACACCCCCATGTCTTCTAATTATCTTCTCAACTGTATGATTTCTGATGCCGTAGCATCCATAACGCAGTATTCAACTTTTGTTGATGATAGAGACACTTTTTGCTATGTCTTACACTTCTAGGATACCAACGAATCACCTACAAAAACACAAAACCCAATAGTTTAGCGTCTATCATTGAGATCTCCTCCCTAGTCAAAGTCAAAATATGCAATTAATTCAAGTAAAAAGGAGGAAGATAATAGAAGTCCTTTAAAAACATAATTTTGCAAATATCGAATAATTCTCATAACACTCATGTGCACAGAAGTAGGAAAGTGTTGGAACTAGCTTGTTGTATGCACTACATGAGAAATGTCAAGACAGGTAATTGTTAAATAAGTGAGAGCCCCAATCATTTGTTGGTAGGGAGTGGGGTCATCCAAGGGTGTTTTATCATCGATCTTCATCTTTGCATTAATTACTTCAAGAATGTTCACTCTCTTTTCATCAGTAATTCCAAACTTATTAATAATCTAACTTGTATTGAGTTAGTAAATAACCACATAAAGAATATGCTACCTCAATCCCCAAAAATAATCTAAGAAATCCTAGATCAGTCATTTCAAAATTTTGTTTAAGAACATTTTTAATGTAACTAACTCTCTGTTTGTCTCCTCCAGTATTGATCATGTCATCAATGTAGACAAGTAAAATAACAACACATGTGTCAGATCTCTTAACAAACATAGCAGTAATATTGTGAAAAAGCACGCCTCAAGGCACAAAAGGTGTGCCTCGCCTCAAGGCGAGGGCCTTCGCACCTTGAGGCACGCTAAAATAGAGCACATTTGGTGAGGCGCACGCCTTAAATAATTTGGGTTAAATGGGGATCAAAGCTCCCATTTAACCCAAATTAGGGGACTTTGACCTGTTAGGGCACTCCCCTCGTCTTTCTCTCTCTCTTCATCTCTTCTTCTTTTTCTTCATCCCTCCTTCCTTTTCTTCTTCAGTTCTTCTTCTACTTCTTCCGATCTTTTTTTTTATGATTCTTTTTTTTAAAGGATGATGATTCTTTTTTTTATAATTCTTTTTATGTTGTATTGCCCATAATACGATTCTTTTTTTTTTTGCTCAGAAAATCAATAAAATTCTTTTCAAAAGATGATAGCCATATGTGGAACAATTTGATTAAAAAACTCAGCAATAAATATAATTAGTTTAAGAAAAATATCATAATCGAGTGTGGTCTTATTTTCTTTAGAGGGTTAGTGAAATATAGAAATTAAATTGAAGCTTTCAGTGAATGCCCAATTTCTTATTGGTTATTGTTACTTAGTGAAATGTAGAAATTAAAATTGTTTAGATGTGACTTAATTTTTCATTGAATGTTCATATTTTATTTATTAGATACTTAAATCGATTATTTTTTTTCATTAATGTTACTTTTACATGTTATTCTCCTATGTTTTAGCATTTATTTGAGATTTCTTATTTATTATTGGTTGTTATTTTGATAATAAAGCATTTTTTATTTATTTTATGTTTTTAGATATTTTTTAAGTTTTTAAAAATATATTTTTGAGGCTTAAGCTTTACGCCTTGAGGTTTATGCCTGCTTTACATGTTGGTGGAACATCTAGTTATAACTCAACGCTTTTCACAACATGATCATCTCCAACGGAGGGGTCCCAACGATCGTATTGGGAGCCCCTCCATGGCCTCTCATTTTGTATAAACAGGGGTGTTCCCCCTTGAGTTCTCCTATGCTTTTGTAAAGCCCTTTTTGGGTTCCAATATATTGAAGTTGATATTTTTTATGCTTTTGTGCATGTGTATCTGTGTCGTTGTGCACTTGTGAGAGTTCTCCTTTGTGCCTTTGTGCACACTTCGCATTTCTAGCATTGTGTTTATACTCAAAGATCTTTTTTTATAGAGATTTTCACATGGTATCAGAGCAAGATTGCTTGGAGAAAGAAAATCTTGCGGTTCTTCACAATATCAAGTGCCTCAAAAAGCGTGCCTTCAACTTTCTTGTGTTTGGTGTGAAGACTTCCCTTCATCCAATATTTTAGAAGATTACTACAAGTAAAATTTAAAATCTCGTTGTGGTATGTACTCTTTTCTCTCATCTTATCTCTCTAATGGGTGAAAAAGACTCTCATTTCTCTCTTGGCTTTAAGCTCAATGGCTCCAATTATGACGTGTGGGCCAGAAATATGGAAGCCCATATTAAAGGAAAAGGGCTTCGGGGTAATGTTCAAGGCTCGATTCCGAAACCGAAGCCTAAAATTACTTTGGTTGAAAGAGGAGAAATCAAAATTCTTGAGGAAGATGAAAGAACTAAGGCTCTTGAAGAATATAGCAAAAAACATGAGTGGGAAATGAAGAACCTCAAGATTTTATCGTGGATCTTCTCCTCCGTTGAGACTAGAATCAACGCCAATATTATAAAGTTTAAAAAGACTTTTCAAGCGTGAAAGTACTTTGAGAAGATGTACACTTCTAGAGACTTGTCCCATAAGTATTACCTCCAAAAGAATGCAATAACCTTACTTCAAGGGGAAATGAATATAAGGGAATATTTTGCCAAACTCTCTTCCATTTGAGATGAGTTTGCTATGCTCGAACCCAAGTAGAGTGGAGAAGCCATAGAGCTTCGTCATAAACAACTAGAAGAAGATCAATTTTTCAATTTTTTGAATGGACTAAGGCCCGAGTTTGAGCAAATTAGATCTTCTCTCCTATCCTCCTTCACCTCTCCCTCTCTTGAAGATGTCATTACAAAATTAAGTGGAGAGGAAACTCATATTGGCATTAGCAAGCAAAATCTAAGTGTTCTTGCAATGCCCACAAATCAAGATGAATGTGATGGGGCCAATGCGGTTTTTAGGCCAGAAAACAACTTTAGGACATATAAACCTCCTCATTTTAAAAGCCAAAATCAAGGTGGTCAAGGCAGAAGAAAGGACTATAGCAAAATTGTGTGTCACTTTTGCAAAGAGTCGGGTCATATCAAACCAATTTGTCCTAAGTGGAAGAAATGACTAGCAATGGCCACCACATCTCAACCACAAAAGGAGAAATCTACAAATGGAGCTCTATCGCTAAATCAAATTGTGGAAGCTCTTTTACCTCTTCTTAAGGGAGTTAGTTTCGGCACCGCCGTGTCTGCTCCTTCTCCTCCAGGTAAACCTTCTTAGCTTTTAGATTCTGGTGCTTCATTTCATATGTCTCCAAACATTTTCTCGCTTTCCGAATATTTTAAAAATTCGTCACCATCTTTTGTTTCTATCGTGGATGGCACTTCTCTTTAAATTAAGGGAATTGAAAATTTTAAAACCCAAAACTTTTTTATTCCTAAAATTAGATTTATACCAAAATTGAATTTGAACTTACTTTCCGTCTCTCAACTCTCGAACCTTGGGTGTGACATTCAATTATCATCTAATAAATGTTTAATACAGGATCATCGGTCTGGGAGGTTGATTGGGGAAGGCTCTAAGAAGAGAGATTTATACTATGTGGACTCTCTTCAAATTCCTAAAACCTCCTTTTGTAATGTGGTCCAATATAAAGACATAAATGTTTGGCACAAAAGACTTGGTCATCCCAATATCACCAAGTTGTCCTATTTGGATTTTGCTAAAAAACTTTGTAAAAGTACTTTCTCTTGTAATGATTGCATTCTTGGAAAAATGAGAAGTATGCCTTTTGAACAAAGATTTATGTTTACCACTAAACCTTTTGAAATTATTCATTCGGATGTTTGGGGACCAGCACCTGTTATATCCAAGGGAGGCTTTATCTATTATGTGATTTTTGTGGATGATTTTCACGATATTGTTGGATATATTTTCTCAAACATAAGCATGAAGTCTTTACATGTTTTAAACCATATCATATGATAATCAAAAATTAATTTAATAGTAATTTAAAAATATTTAGAAACGACTCCGGAGGTGAATATCTATCTAATGAATTTAAGAAACATCTTGAAGACTATGGTATTGTCCATCAAAGATTGTGTCCTAAGACCCCACAAAAAAATGGTTTGGTTGAAAGAAAGCATAGGCATATCATTGAAACCACTAGAACCCTTCTTATTTCTCAAAGTATTCCAAAAAAAAATTGGGTCGAGGCGGCTCTTGCTTCCGTGTATCTTATTAATCGTCTTTCATCCAAAAATCTAGATAAAAAATCTCCTTTTGAAACTCTATATGAAAAAAAACCCGATTATAATAGATTGAGAGCTTTTTGTTGTAAGTGCTTTGTCTGTACAAATAAAAATGATAAATTCTCACCAAAAGTCATTCCTTGTGCTTTTCTTGGCTATTCTGAAACCCAAAAAGGGTTTCGATATTATGATACTAAGAATGATAAGTTATATGTTTCAAGTGTTGAAAATAGGTGGTTCTTTGCTTAAGTTATTTTATATTAGAGGGTTTCTGAAATTTTGTCCTCATAAGGACTTACATGTAATTTCTCCTTTTTGCCTCTCTCTATTTAATATAGAGAGAAGCCCTAATTAATGGAGGTTATCGAGTTCTATTCTCACAGCCGTCTCTCTCCTTCTCTCTCTCTCTTCTCTCTCCCTCTCTCTCTCTTCTTCTCCCCCTCTCTACCTAGGGTTCGGGTCATCCCTTCTCTTCTTCAACATGGTATCAAAGCTAGCGATCTCAGGAGCGTGATCGAGGAGCGTGATCGATCTAATCTCAGAAGCATGATCTACATCCTCGAACCAGGTGTCGATTAAAATTTTTTGAGATCTGATGACAGATCTGGCCTAGATCTGTTATCAGACCTAAAGAACAACATAGAGAGCATCGTGGGAGTACTCAGGTCAGGCAGTCGTAATTTTTTTTGTGTCTCACATGCCGTGACGCCTGGGTGTGGCAGCTGATAGCAGATCCTATTGTCGTATGGCTATGTCTGCTGCCATGATGTGTTTGTTGCTGTCGTGACTTACAGCATCTGCAAATATGATTTCAGTAATTGTTGTCGTGATTTTAAGCCTCTGTCGTGATTTCAGCATCCACCGTGACCCTTCATGTTGTCGTTATTATTTTGTTTGTCGTGATTGCATCTGTTGTCGTGACTTCAACATCAAACCCACATCAACCGTGATTCTTCATGATGTCGTGATTGTTTTTCCCATGCTGTCGTGATTAGTTTCAGCATCGGAAGCTCTGTAGTGGAAACAGCCATTTTTTTGCTGTGTTAAAAATCATCATGTTTATGTGAAAGTTTTTTTTCTGGTCGTTGGTTCTAGCTGATGCGTGACTGTTATGTGTGTGGACTGCTGTTCAAGATTCATGTGTGTGGGCTGCTGTCCACTATTGTCGTGGAAATTGCAGGCTTGATTCCTGTGGTGCTGGGGAATATTCTCCTCGTGTGACCTGTTGTTCCTTACTGTCGTGGTGTCTTTTTGTGAACAGCTGCTAGGTTGCTTGAAATCTGTCCAGATTTTTTTTTGCTGAAACAGAAATATTTTGTTAGTATGGCTGAAACTTCAAAGTGTGATTCCAAATTGGAACACATTGGTGAATATAAAGCATTTGCCAACCCCTTCTCGTATGGCTCTTCCGTAAGGTTGAATGAAACCAACTATGCCAGATGGTCCAGAACTTTTATGATGTCAGTATCTGGACATCGTCGAAAACATATTTTGTTGGAAGGCGAACCCAATGAGAAATTGGGAAAATATGTTACTTGGGATGAAGATAATGACATAGTTATGTCATGGATCATGAATAGTGTCGAACCCCATATTGCAGATGGATTGATCTACTATAATACAGCCAAACTGATGTGGGACAATCTTCGTGATACATATTCACAAGAAACGAATGTGAGTCGTATCCTGCAAGTCGAACAGGAAATATATAATTTGCAACAGGGAGATCAGACCTTGGCCCAGTACTATGCCTCGGTCAAAGCTGCGTTTGAAAGACTTAATGCTCACAGGCCCCTATGTTGCTCAAAGCAAAAAGATCATCAAGAACAAACCATGGTTGCTCGTTTTCTTACAGGTCTTTCTTCAGATTTTTCCGTTATAAAAGTTCAAATGTTGACTGGATCAGATGTTCTCACTCTTGCCGATGCTTACAATCGCCTGAGTAGACTTGCGATCTCTCTGCCACAATCTCAGCCTGTGACTCAGTCATCTGCTCTTGTTGTCCCATCTAGTTATGGGCGTGGAAATGTTCAGAATATCAGAGGATGAGGACGAGGACGTGGACGTTGTATGGGTGGCAGAGGAAAGCTTCAATGTACATTCTGCGGAAAATCTGGACATTTAGAAGATCGTTGCTGGGATAAGCATGGTCAGCCAACCTCTTCTTCATTAAATTCATATACTCCTAAAGCAAATGTGACTACTATCGAGGCTACAAATGTACAAAAGAATATTGCTGAAAATGAGAGTAGTATCACTCTTAGTCGTGCCGAATATGATGAGCTCATAGCTCTTCGACCTTTGAGTTCCACTCCTCCTGTAGTTGGTGTTGCATATTCAACCGGAAATCATCTTCATCCGACTGATAGTAAGTGGGTTATTGACTCTGGTGCATCCAGACATTTGTGTGGCAATTCTCGTGTTTTTTCAGATCTAAAGGATATTAAGGCTCAGATTGGAGTCTCCTTAGCCGATGGGAGCTCCTCCCCGGTTGTTGGTCAGGGAAATATTTCTATATCCTCCTCATTATAGTTGAAAAATGCTCTTCATGCTCCAAATTTTCCTCAAAGTTTACTTTCTGTTAGTTTTCTTATAAAAGAACAAAACTGTAGAGTAATATTTGATCCAATGGGTTGTCATTTTTAGGATTTGTTGACGGGGAAGAAGATTGGTGGAGGCTATGAAGAAAATGGAATTTACTACCTACATCATTAAATGGGTACTGTCCATGCTGCAGTGGAACATTTATTCAATCTTGTTCAGTGGCATCGTCGTCTTGGTCATCCTTCTTTGTCAAAGCTTCGGTCGGTCTTTCCTCAGATTCCTTCCACCACATCATTTCAGTGTGAGGCATGTCAGTTGGGCAAGCATCATCGAAGTTCGTTTCCTTCGAGTCAGAGTCAGTCTAGTAATAAAGTTTTTGAACTTCTTCATGCAGATGTATGGGGTCCTAGTAAGATTCCTACTAGGACTCAGTGTCGTTATTATCTTGTTATTGTTGATGATTTCTCTAAGTTGTCATGGATATTTTTAATAAAAGGAAGATCTGAAGTTCCAAGTATTATCAAATCCCTAATTCTTGAAATAAAAACTCAGTTTGAATCTATTGTCAAGATTGTTCGCACTGATAATGCTCTCGAGTTTAAATCAAAAGGTCTGTTACAATTTTACCAAGATCATGGCATCCAACCTCAAACTTCTTGTGCCTATTCATCTCAACAAAATGGGGTGGCTGAGCGAAAACATCGACACCTCCTTGATGTTGCCAGGACCATTATGATTCAATCCAATGTTCCTGCGTCATACTGGGGTGATGCGATTACCACTGCTTGCTATCTGATCAACCGCATGCCTTCGTCTTCTGTGGGTGATCAAATTCCATTACATATCCTAAAACCTAATGCTCCACTTTTCCCTTTATCACCAAAAATATTTGGATGTGTTTGTTTTGTACACAAACTTGGCCCTGACCGTGATAAATTAGCCTCTCAAGCTACAAAATGCATATTTATCGGTTATCCAAAAAATCAAAAGGGCTATCGATGTTATGATCCTATTTCTCGCCGAGAGTATGTCAGTGCGGATGTATCTTTCCTGGAATCCTCTCCATATTACTCTATTTCTAGTTCCTCGCTGCAGGTTGGTCCAGCTGAGTCTTTTCCATTACCTATACCTCCTTTTCCTTTGGAATTTGTGCCCCCATTACCGAATCAAACTTCATCCACTTCCAGATTTAATAATCCTCCATTGGTATATGTGCGTAGAGCTCCACTTCCGCAAGAGCCTTCATCTTCTTCTTCTCCTGAGGTAAGTTCTACTGACAATAGTGATCTCCAGGATGATGATAACAGGCCTATTGCTCTACGAAAGGGGACAAGACAATGTACCTTATATCCCATATCTCATTTTGTCTCTCATGCCAGAATTGGACATCAGTTGAAGTCATTTGTTTCAGCCCTGTCTGCTGAAACTATTCCTCTGAACTATCAACAGGCAACACTTGATAATCGCTGGAAGCTGGCTATGCAAGAAGAAATGACAGCTTTAGTATCTCAACATACCTGGGATCTCGTTGATTCCCCAGCAGATGCTAACATTGTTGGATGTAAATGGGTATATACAATAAAGTACAAATCTGATGGTTCTATTGAAAGGTACAAGGTCAGATTAGTCGCGAAAGGGTATACTCAGACATATGGAATTGACTTCTTTGAAACTTTTTCTCCTGTTGCACGAATGGGTACCATCCGTCTTGTTCTCTCAGTAGCTGTTCAGCATGGTTGGAGCTTATGCCAATTAGATGTGAAAAATGCATTTCTCTATGGGGATCTATTTGAGACCGTTTACATGCAACAACCTCCAGGCTTTGAGGTTGAGGGGGAGTGTCAGAAGGTGTGTAGATTGCGAAAGGCGATTTATGGCTTGAAACAAAGTCCTCTTGCATGGTTTCAAAAGTTATTTGAAGTAATGTCAAGCTTTGGCTTTAATAGATCAGCAGCAGATCATACTCTTTTTATAAAGAAAACTAGCTCTGGCATAGTTGTTATGGTGGTATATGTGGATGACATTATTCTTACAGGAGATGATGTGAAAGTTATTGAAGCCACAAAGGCTCATCTTCAAAAACACTTTGTTACAAAAGATCTTGGTTCACTCAGGTATTTTCTGGGTATAGAAGTTGCTAGGAGCCGAGAAGGGATGGTGTTGTCTCAACGAAAGTATGTTCTTGACTTATTAAAGGAAACGGGCATGTTGGGAGCTAAACCAGCAAATATTCCCATGGACCATAAAGTTCAGTTGTTTGAAGAAGGGTCAAAACCTGTTGATAGCAAAAGCTATCGCTCCCTAGTAGGGAAGTTATTATATGTAACTGTGACCAGGCCGGATATTGCTTTAGCAGTAAGCAAAGTTAGCCAATTTATGGACAAACCAACTAAAGTACACTGGAATGCAGCCATAATGATTCTCAGATATCTAAAATCATCCCCTGGAAAAGGGTTATGGTTCAGGAAAGGTGGAACTCTGGAGATAGTAGCCTATTCAGATGCTGACTATGCTGGATCTGTAGTAGATAGAAAATCTACTACAGGATTCTGTGTGTTTCTGGGAGAAAACTTGGTTTCATGGAGAAGTAAGAAACAAACTGTGGTTTCCAGGTCAAATGCTGAATCGGAATATCGGGCTATGGCCCAAACAGCTGCTGAATTGATGTGGGTTTGCACTGTTCTTCATGACCTCCAAGTGAAGGTTCTCTCTCCAATGACCATGATGTGCGATAACAAAGCGGCAACATATATAGCAAACAATCCTATCTTTCATGAGAGAACAAAGCACATTGAGGTTGATTGCCACTATGTACGAGATATGATTCAAGCTGGTCATATTACTACCAAATACCTAAAGTCGGAAGACCAAGTTGCAGATATGTTTACAAAGCCCCTTGCTAGGCCAAATTTTTCAAAGTGTTGTGACAAGCTGAGCATGATTGATATCTATGCTCCAGCTTGAGGGGGAGTGTTGAAAATAGGTGGTTCTTTGCTTAAGTTATTTTATATTAGAGGGTTTCTGAAATTTTGTCCTCATAAGGACTTACATGTAATTTCTCCTTTTTGCCTCTCTCTATTTAATATTGAGAGAAGCCCTAATTAATGGAGGTTATCGAGTTCTATTCTCACAGCCGTCTCTCTCCTTCTCTCTCTCTCTTCTCTCTCCCTCTCTCTCTCTCTTCTTCTCCCCCTCTCTACCTAGGGTTCGGGTCATCCCTTCTCTTCTTCAACATCAAGGAACGTAACTTTTTTGGAAAATGATAGTGGTTTCGAAAAGAATGAATCTCATTTAAAAAATGTCGGCTATTCCTTTCTTTTTTATCTATTATCTAAAGATGATGATATCTCTAGTGATGATGAATCAACATATAACAGTGACAATGAAGTAGTTGAAATCAACAATAACTCTAGCCCTACTACCTCTCAAGAAGAAAATATAACTAGAGACCCTATCACCTATACTCATAGAGATAGACGCACCTTTAGAAGTGCTATTGAGCAATATAGTGAACCTAGCGAATCTATCTCCACATATAATTTAAATCCTAGAAGAACCGAAAGAACTAGAAGAACTCCCTCTAGATTTGTATCATTTGATTCTATCTCTCCTAAATATCGAGCTTGCTTAAGTGTCATTCACTCATATTTTGAACCGAAAAATTTTGTAGATGTCAACCGATGTATTGAATGGAAAGAAGCCATGGAGAGTGAACTCAAAGGGCTTAGGAAAGCTAACACTTGGGAATTTCAAACGCTTCCCGATGGGAAGAAAACTATAGGATGTCGATGGGTGTTCAAAGTCAAAACCAAAAGTGATGGATCTCTTGAGAGGTACAAAGTTCGTCTAGTAGCTAAAGGGTATAGTCAAGAATAAGGGATTGACTATGAAGAGACATTTGCTCCAGTAGCTCGTATGGTTATTGTCAAATGTCTCGTCAACATTGCTTCCATTAGAAAATGAAATATTTACCAAATGGATGTCAAAAATACCTTTTTAAATGGTGATCTTAATGAAGAAGTCTACATGGATGCTCCACCTAGTATGGAAATTCCTAAAAATAAAGTTTTTCGTCTTCGTAAAGCTCTTTATGGCTTGAAACAAGCTCCCAAAGCTTGGCACGATAGGTTTAACAATGTAATGACTGAAAATGGTTTTACTTCATGCTATACCGACATTGCATTGTTTGTTAAGAAATTTGATGCACCTATATCACATGGGTGTGGGTGCGGGGATGCGGCACTTCCAAAAACCCCAGGTGTGGGAGTGCGGAAAAAATATAAAAAATTATATATATATATATATATATATATATAAAGTCCAAAAGTTGGACATAAATGACCCTGGGTGCGTTGACTGCACCCAGGGTTAGATTGACCGCAACAGGTGCGGGTGCGGGTGTGGCACCTAGTTGGAGAATCCCTATGACATATAGGGCAAAAAAATTTCTTGGAAATTTTTTTTTAAATCTGAAAAATTCAACCAAAATGACCATGGGTGCGTTGACCGCACCCAGGGTCGGGTTGACCGCATATGTGCCGCGTCGCATTGACGCGGGTGCGGCACCCTGCTAGCCGAATGCCTGTGACATAGTGATGCAGGGATTGTTATATTATTGTTATATGTTGATGATATATTGATAACAGGTGATGATGCCAAAAGAATCAAGAGCATTAAATTCATCTTGACTTCAAAATTTGAAATGTAAGACTTAGGATTTCTGACATAATTTGGGGAAATTGAGGTTACCTATTCTCACAGAGGTTATTTTTTGTCTCAAACTAAACTTGCTTGTGAGATTCTTAACAGATCAGAAATCACAGATGACAAGGTCTCTGAAACTCCTGAAATAGTAGGTTCGAAGATGAAGATTGATGATGGGATTCTCCTAAAAGATCTCACACCTTACCGGCAACTGGTTGGATCCTTAACATATCTCATCATTACGAGGCCTGATATTTCTCATGCACTACATATTGCTAGTCAATTTAAACATGCACCTAGTACAGTTCATATGAGTGTCATTCTCCACATCATCAGATACATAAAGGGTACAGTAAACAAGGGGGTATTTCTATCTTCTTTTTCTCAATTGAATTTAATTGCTTATATTGACTCTGATTGAGGAGGTGACCCGAATAACCGTCACTCCACCACTGGATTTTGCATTTTTTTAGGGGAATCTTTAATTTCTTGGAGGTGCAAGAAACAACAGAAGGTCACACTCTCATCCACAGAAGCAGAATATAGAACCATGGCATCTACTACCATGGAGATTGTTTGGATTCGCAGCTTGCTGGAAGATATGAATATTCAAGTCCAAGGGCCCACAAAACTATGTTGTAAAAATAAAAGTGCAATTTACATTGCCAAAAATCATACATTTAATGACCGCACAAAGCATATTGAGATAGACTGTCACTATGTTCGTGAAGAATACTTAAGAAGAACCATAGACCTTCCATATGTAACATCAGAATACCAACCGACAGACTTCTTCACCAAAGTGTTGTGCTTTCCAAGATTTAACTTTCTTCTTGACAAACTTTCGGTTATATCACCCTAAGTTTGAGAGGGGGTGTTAAATTATATTGTATCTTTTATATATATTCGTATAGAGAAAAAGAGATACATATACATATATATACAATATATATATATATTGTATATATATATATATGTATATGTATATGTATCTATCTAATTATATATATAAATATATATTCCTACCTGATAAGGGTATATTCATCATTTCACCTAATTTTACACATTCTTTTTTTGAAAATATGTATGTAATTTTTTCTTTTCTATTTTCTTTTTTTATTCTTTTGTTTTTTAGCACAGGGAGGGGCCCACCCAACATGATCGTTGGGCCCTCCAACGGTTATAATTATAACCGTTGGAGGGGTCCCAACAATCATATTGGGAGCCCCTCCTTGGCCTCTCATTTTGAATAAATAGGGGTGTTCCCCCTTGAGTTCTCCTATGCTTTTGTAAAGCCCTTTTTGGGTTCCAATATATTGAAGTTGATATTTTTTATGCTTTTGTGCATGTGTATCCGTGCCTTTGTGCACTTGTGAGAGTTTTCCTTTGTGCCTTTGTGCACACTTCACATTTCTAGCATTGTGTTTATACTCAAAGATCTCTTTTTATAGAGATTTCCACAAGTATATCGTGAATTAACTTTAATACCAAAAATATCCTTACAATAACAAATACATTCCTATGTCAACTGTGAGGCTATTCTTAACATTCACTCCGTTAAAACATCTGATCTAGATCTAGATGATTGAACTAGGTTGAGAATCTTTCTCCTTGTCTGAGTAGCAAACAACGTTAACCAATCTGTCTTTGCTTAATTGAGATAGAACCTAGGAGTGTTCTTTTAATTCCATAAAAAGTAATGTGTTGTTTTATAGGTCCCTTTTAAAAATTTCCCCCAAGATGAAGATGGATTTTCCTCCAAGTATCACCATCACATATTTGAGAAATGAGAGGTATGATTTCCTTTTTCCAGTAGCAATTCTATAATATTTTAGACTTCTAATATATTGCACTTAATCAAATAAAGCAGAAACATTAGTTTAATTTTAGCATCAAGAAACTTGATATTTTATATAATGGGGCATACATAAAAAGAAGCATCGAACCACCTCTCCTTCCTTGGCTGCATATTTCTCCCTCTCTTCTTTTTCCTTGCTGAAAATCAGAATTTCTCAGAACAAATACTCACTAATAGCCCCATTCTAGTACTAAATCCAAGTTCCTTCCCATAGTTTAAGTCAATTAGAAGTAGAAATCCCTTTACACCCCAGCCAAGACACAAAATGGCATCAAGTAGGCACTGAATAAAACCAAATCCGAATTCAGATTCACAAGTAACAATAGCTTAACCATAAGGCACATCTAGCCAATTGATAACAATATGGATTAACATGGCCCAAGATTTAGGTTTTTGAGAAAGCGGGAGTGACGAGTTGGTCGGGCCATCGGAGTTCAGAAAAATGGCTTGTTAAAGTCATACACTTTGAACCACAGGATCTCCAAAGACAATAATCTTCTGATTTCTACAAATATAATTTACCATAAAACTAATGTATCTCAAGGTTTGTCTTAATTTAAAGCTAATATCAAATTAAAGAGATCAAAAAGAAAAAAGCGTACCTCATCCAAGAACTCAAAATCTAGAAAAGTTGTCCCTGCTTGTACATTAAGAGATCCCTCATTCTTTAAAGCTTGTAAACTTGATAATGTGTATCCTTTGGGAAGAACTCCAAGTAAGTATGCAACCAAGAAGTGGCCAGCCTCGTGCTGCAAAAGGAAGAATGTACAATTGACTTAAATGAGTAATAAAACAGGTATGAAAATACAATATGCTCACAAGAACAATATTCTCCAAATAAGATCATGCCCAAAGCCACCAAGCGCACAAGCTCAATCCACTAACGGCACAAGAGCACACACTCACTAATTAAAAAAAAGAGATTTTATTAATCTTAAAATGCACAAAATATGCACTACATACAAACGGAGTTTCACCCCATATATATACAGTATACAAAAGATAGCCGTTAAACTAGCCTAAGGGCTAGCTGCCCTAACAGCTGCAAATGCAAAAACAGAAGTATGAAAATTATTTATTTATATTTATATACACATACATATATATAAATATTAACAAAATGTAAGTCGGATAAAGAACATACTGAAATTAAGTGATATCTGATATCCTCACATCTGAATTTCAACATCCTTTGACATGGATTATTGATACAAATACTCCAACAAAGATTGTTCAGTCCCCGCTTTTCTTCCTGGACTGAGGACTAAAATACCCACCTATTTTCTTCACCAAGTAGAAAACTTACTTCAGTTGGAATTAGGAAATGATTTTTTTTCTATTTTCCCAACATGAATATAAGTCCTGAATGAGGCCAGAAAAATCTCCAGGCATGGAACAAGAACTTCTTTGCCAGCAAATGATTGAGTCTCACCCAAGACAATGATGTTATATCTCTGTTAATATGTCAGCATAATGTGAAAAATTATAAAACCAAGGTTGCTACATGCAAGCCCCTCCTAGTGAAACCCACTGATGCATGTCAAGTGAGAATGACATTTGCAGGTGGGTCCAAGCATGATATATCTTTAAGCAGGGAACATAAATCTTACTTGAATAACCCTGCTATGATACTTTGGACTGAGTGTATGACCTATTGTGTCAATCATCAAAGACCTTACTCCACCATCAAATAAAACCTAAACAGATAGATAAGATGTGTTTAATCAAATTGATCAGAGCAATAGTAGCATAGACTAAGCAGCAGGTCACAAGATAAAGCGTAAAAGTCCCAGAAAGAGAGAGTAATTCAACTAACCAAGTCCACTGAAAAGAGCGCGAAGAAACCCAAGGAAAGCAATAAGAACTGTAGCATGTCGAAACCAAGTGTGGTCCATGCGGCAAGAACTGCAAGAATTGCGACAATCTGAATGTTTCTTTCTATGGCACCCACTGTTGCATCCACTGGCGAGAGGAGAAAGGGTGCATCAATTCCATTTAGCTTTAGCTCATCAAGGGTGTACAGTCGTTGAGGAACCTGCACCAGAACTTTCACATCATTGAAAAACATCTCCGCTCATGGTACCATGTTACCATCTACTGGAAAATCTTGCCAAAAAAATGAAAACAAAGAATCAAATGGTGCTCGCTAGTTCAGGGGCAAGAATTTGAAAAGGTTATATCATAAATTTGCTCAAAGGGCAATAAACAGCAGCAGCAAAGGTCACCTGCCTTGCGGCACCAAAACAACGTAGGCCACCAAGATGTCCCTGCAACTCCCTCACGAGTGCAAGAGCAGCCCTCTCATCACCTTTTGACAGCTCCTCATCAACCCGTTCCAGCACCTCCCGACGCCACGAAACATCAGATGCCACCGATCTCACCACTACCACCGGCCTGAAACAATGTCGTGGTGGCACCGCACATGCACCACAACCCCATCTAACCAACAATGTATGACAGTTCATTTCCCCAAGCCCCCCACTACCACTAGGAGAGTTGCCTAAAGCCTTTCTCTCTATCCGCTTTAAAGCGGGAAACGAAATGAAATTAGCTTCTTGGCTTTTTCAGTTCTCTCTCTCTCTCTCTTTCTCCCTCCCTTTTTCCTCTTATTGTTTTTTGGATATCAGGAAGGACCCCTTTACTCCTTTTGTTCTGTTTTTCTTTGCTTTGGTTTTCCCTCGTTGGCTGAGAGGGAATGGGGGCTCTCTACGCCTCTACCGCTCAGATAGCCCCAAACTTCTAAAGTCTAACGAATGGCCACCTAAACGTGAAGGGAACCACACGTTGAGTGGATCATCAGGAAGAAACCGCTGATAGTTTAGATACACAATTATCATGGATTTATAGGGCTGGTAAACGAACCGATCCGCTCGTAGCTCGATTCGATTGGGCTTGTTGAAGACTCGTTCTTGATCGAGTCATATAGATGGCGAGCCAAGCCACGAACTGCTCGTTAAGTATAGGTCAGCCAAGCAACGAACTGCTCCGTTGGGGTTCGGCTCGTTTACCGCCCTACATGGATTTGACATAATCAACCATTTCAGTCAAAGAGAGACCTTGACGAATCTGGGCCGCTGTTTTGAACCGATAAATGATAACGCGCACGGTTAAAGAACCCAGGTGGGGGTGATCTGCAAATTACGCCACCTCTTCCATCAGAAGTCAAAAGAAGATAAAAAAAGAAAATGAAATCATGAAAGCCATCAACTCTTCATTATAATTGCAACTCATTAATAAGAGAGACGATAGTATAAAATTGTGACTAGCAATGTCACCACCAACCAGCGACACTAATGCCCGCCACTCTATGTTCAAGTGGGACTCAGGGGCAGAAGTTAGTGGCTGTGGTTGGGTGAGTGACATTGTGAATGTCTGGATGGCAATGGATAGAGGGAAGCGGGGAGACCTGTTTGGAGCAGGGATGAAAAACATCAAATAAAAAATGAACCCAGGATAAAGGTGAAAATAAAAACCCGTGTGGGGATGGAGGCAGGGAGGAGCTTACACTTTTCTCAGCCTACCTTACCAAGGATCTCTGCTAGTAAACTAACTAAAATAACCTTAGTTATTTAGTAACCTAAATCCTAAAACAACTTTTTTCTGTAACGACCTCAACTCATACCCCATGAAAATGCATATTTTTTTTTTAAACAGTACGAAAAACTTCTCAGAGATCCTCACAGTTCTAATTCCAACTGAATAGCCAAACACCACAACGAGACTTACAATCATCATCTACATGAACCAAATCAAATCTCTTTATTTATGAATCAAGAATCAACTCTAGGAACAATGTTATACTCAACAAAAATTAAAGTAGCTTTAAATTGAAACAAAAGAACTGTAGAACTAAAAGACAAAAAGAAAGAGTTACTTTGTCCACAAGTGAAGCTGTCAAGAACCATGTGTGACTCTCGTGCCCTCTCAATAGCTAGTCAAACATCATTGATTACTTGTTTCTGCGATAAACTAACAAAGTAGGGTGTCGAAACCGAAATTTTGAGCACAGGTACTTCTAGTAAAACCAGGTGAGGCAAAAAATATATATAAGATTTCATGTAATAGTTTGAGTGAGTGTAGATATAACAATTTGCAGCATTTAAGTAATCATACACGCGACAGGTTACATATGTCAAGCAAGAAGGAACAGTAAAGCAGTAGCACATAGCAGGAACTAAGTAGTCAAGACTTTCAACATGCATTAGAAAGTAAATAACATACACTCATCATCATGTAATGATTGAGATAATAAGTAAAATGTGCATATTCTAATGTATCGCAGGAAAATGCATGATCTATGTGCAATGCATGAATCATTTATTATCTTTCATTTAAATTTTTTTTTTCTATATGCATGCCCTATTAAATGCATACAACTTTAAGTTTCATTTTTTTTTAATTATCATTCCCCGCGGATACATCAAACGGGTATAATCCCCGAGGTCAAGTTAGGCTCTTATGATAGCTTAGCACATAATTTGTATTTTATTACTGGGTTTCAAACTCAGCATCAACTGAATCACCTTCGAAACATTAAACCTCCATATCTAATATCGAAGACACAAGAGACACCTCACGCCCACAAATGTCACTTTCTTGATACAAAAACAACAGTTGTGTCAAATATACCACCCCAGGTAAAGTGGTGGACTCTCCCTAAAACCTTGACCAGGAGAAGGAACCTCAATATCGAGTTTAGGGGACAAAAATAAAGCACACGGAGTTTTTTTGTATCCTCACATTCTCTCCAAGACCGGATCTCTAAGATCTCTATTATCCAGATGGGAGATCCCAGAACATACATTACATTATTCTTAATTATTATTTTTTTTATTAAAAGTCAATTCTTAAAGTTTTGCAACACTATATGCAAAAGTAAAAGCAAAAACTCGCATCCACCCCTGCAAAGACCCATTTTGAGACTCCAGTCCGCGAGAATAACAAGAATAGTGTAGTAGAGTGCAGTATCGATAAGTGTGGTTTAAGTGATATAATTAAATATATATGAAAAACAACCAAGTCCACGACTCTCTGGGCCGATGATGATCCATTAGACCATCGATGCATCACGTATCAAAACCAAAGTAGTGTGTTATTCATAACACCAGACCAATGAGACAAATGCACGTTACCCCATGCAAAATAAATCCCACCCTATGCATGTCATTTCTCAATCATATGCATCTTTATCATGTGTATTTTTTACATCACATACGTGTATTCGTAACAATGCATACCTCCTTTGAGTGTGTGAGTGTGCACATAATTACACATTCTCATCAAGTGTACATGCTTACGTTATTCACAAAACATCAATGACCTGGCAGTTATGTGACAACACATGATCACATTCATGATTGTGTAACCAGGATAGTGCAATACTAAACTTTTGCATCTCCACATGTCAAAAGTGTAAATTTTTGCATATGCTAGAATAGTTGGTCAGGCTTATCAATCCCGGACCGGGCAACCTACCAGTTGACTAGTCAAATTCAGTACAGCCGAATGGGCTTGTCACCCAGTCCATCTAATTAACATATCAACCAATCATGTTGAAATTACATGGGCTTTCATGAAAGAAAAACACAGTTGGCATAGCACCATGAGTCAATGCCCAAAAAGAAATCATATTTGAAACAAAGGTGGCTTCCTGAGAAAAGAGGAGGTTGTTACCCTCACTCCGGTAGCTGCGCTCCCGCCCACCCTCTCCCATGTGATTTCAGTTGGGGTTCTCTCTTAACCCTAACTTTTGTTCTCTGATTTATCGGGCAACCCATATCGGGTTGCCTTTTTACCCTTTTTTTTTTTTTAGTGTGAGGGCCAATTTCGGGTTTGAGACTCGAGATCCAAGTCCGGCCACGGTTTTGGACCCGCACCACCCATATGGTATGGATCCACATATTGGATCCAAATCATGGATCCCCTGATGTACTTGTGTAAAGTATATATATATATTTTTTTCATCATTATATATATATATATATATAAGGTATTATACCTATATACATAAAGATCTTATCTGGGTCTTGGATGCGGAATGTAGATCCCAGGCCCATTTACGTATTATAAAAAAAAATCTTAATTAACTAAGGTAAAAAAATAAGGTTATTATATTTTCAGCCTTCTTTTAAGGCTATCAAGGATCTCTGTTACTGTTAGTAAAATAACTAAAATAACCTTAGTTATTTAATAACCTAAATCCTAAAATGACTTTTCCCACCTTTTTTTAAGGCTCTTCGTGTCACTTGCGTGACAACTCAACCATCTCAACAGCTCGGTCTTTCCTTTTTATCCTTCTAACGAACGTAGTGATAGGAGTCGGGAATGATAAATTTGGTGAGATGCGAAAACGAGAGCGACAATGGAGACGAGGATGAGATGGAGATGGAGACAGAGACAATAAATTTGAGATGGGGCAAGGGTAAAGGTTCAAAGTCTCCCCATCACGAGGATGAATCGAGGATGGAAGTCACTATTTTGAGATGAGGGTGAAGATAGAGACCTTGTACTCTGCACCTACCCCTATCCACTCCCGTCCCTAGCCACCATTTGAAACAATATACTCTTCATTAATAGTTGGGCTTCACATGGTTGGTAGGAGCTGTCAGTGCACTTTTCCCTGTGGTAGGACATTGCAGGTTCAAAACCCCAGTGGTATGATTGAATAATAACTGGTGGGGGTCTGCTAGCTTGCCTTTCAAACAAAAAAAAACTTACTTTTACCAAACAGAACTTTAAGTACATTCATAAAGTTGGATTTAAAAAAAACTTAAAAATAAAAAAAATGATTTATACCCAATAATTTAGTGCCACCAAATACTAATCTCTCTTGGTGTAAACTAGGGGTGTTAATGAGCCGATTTTACACAGACCCGACCTAAACCAAACCCTATAGGGTTCGGGTATGGTGACAAATAAGAAGACCCAAATCCAGACCTGAAGGTCTGATTAATACATGAACCCGGGTATAGTTTGTGAAATTTTATACCAGACCCGAGTTCTAATTAAGACCCACAATTTTTCAATGTAAAAATGGTAAAAAATATTATTTTATCATGTATAGTTGAGGTTTGGTTCATGTAGTTCTTATATGGTCGGGGTATGGTTTCTCTTATAGTAGACCCGACTAAAACCAATTCTGAACCCGATACCATACCTAAAATCTGGTTCAAGTCTGGTTCTACCTAGATCCGAACCAAATCCAACCCGTTGACACCCCTAGTATTGAGGGAAACTCTCCTTAAAACACATTACTTTTCATGTCATGTAGGATGCTGAGATCCACATAGATAATGTTATGACACCATACTTAAATCCAAAAATATAGGATGGCCATCTGTACCATTTGACAAGGTTTTGATTGTCAATGAAAAATTTTTAAATTTCAAACGATTGGTATAGTATTTTGAACTTTTAGACTAGTAAGATGGACTAAAATCAAAAGGCAATCACGAATACATTTAGAAAGCAGCCTATAAAATCCATCTCTATCTAATGGGGGGCTCCGCTTGTCTGGCAGCTAGTGCAGGTCACCTTGTGTTGGGGTGTTGCATGGTAAAACCCAATGGTATAGGCTTGCCTTAAAAAAAAAAATAAGGAGAGAGAGAGAGATGAGACTCTCGATAAAGACAAAAAGAGAGAGGAGGGAGAGACGGAAAAGAGAGCGACACGAAGGATGAGAGAGATACATACAAAGAGAGAGATGAGAGAGAGATACAAACAAAGAAAGAGAGAGATGAGAGAGAGATACAAACAAAGAAAGAGAGAGATGAGGAACTTTACCTGTCGGCTTCTCTTCTTATCTGCCAAAGATGCAAAAAGAGCAGGGAGACCATGAGACGAGACTGAGAGAGTAGGGGGACTGAGAGGGCTATTTAGTCTTCAAATTAGGTTAAATGGGGGCTTTGACCCCATTTGAGCAGATAAATATGAGGTGCATGCCTCATGCTTGAGGTATGCCTTGCCCTTAGGCGCACGCCTCATAGTGTATGAGACGTACACCTCAGAGCAAATATGCCTTAGGCTAGCGCCTCAAGGCGAGGCGCGCTTTTAACAACACTGTTTTAAACAGAAGACAAATTGATGGGGGCAAGTCATCATGCTGCCACAATTCTGTCAATGACTAAAAGGTCTCGAGAGTGATAATTACTTGTACCTAGGTGCATAAGTTTGAACTTGACTGTGAATGTTACACTCCTAAGTCCAAAAGGGACACTTGCTTGAATCATAGTAGGTAATTGGGTATTCAATTTGGTTCCGCATATCAATTGTGCATTTTTAACTTTTAGATTTTACTGATAATTGATGTTGGTGGTGTTTCAAGGCTTGGAAACTTGGTTGTGAACTGAGGGACTTGACCAATCCCAAATGGAGAGTCCGGTCAAGTGAATAAGTTCATAAATCTTTAAAATTTTGACTTTGTCAAATATACATATTGGGTCATCCAAATGCATTGACCACTTGATCCAACTTTCATTCCTACGAATCTTACACTGAATCCCTTATTTTTATTCAAATACAAAGTCTGTTTGATGCCATCTATGAAACTAATGGTGTTAAATTTGTATGGGCGTGAGTATTTTGATTTGTTATGCACATTTTGTGTATTGTTGGCTTTGTTCCTTCTAATGGGTCGATGGATAAAAAGTTGACAAAATTTAGGAACTATTACCCCTAGCTTGCATATGCACTCTAGTACCTCAAGTGTGTAGGAGAACAAGGGTAATGGAGTTGCAATGGGCCCACTTCTATTTAGAAAAATTTTGAGCATTTGATGTTATTTTTCACAAACTTTTTAATGATCTTTGTGAGAGCATCCAGTTATATATATGAATTATTTATATTATATTGTCAATTATTTTTAACTGAAATGATGATTGTTGAATGCTCTAAGGTGCTTAATTTCCATAGCTGATAGAAGTTAGATCATAAGAAGAGGTAATAGTTGATTGTGAATAAATGTCAAAGAATATATATTGTTTACTAATGTTCATTGCATCGAATAGGACAAGCACTAAGTGTTAGGTGCAAGAAGGGAGGGGAGAGAAAATTTCAAGAAGAAACGTGGGGTGTTTTTCCTTTTTGGAAAAAAGTTTGGTTTTGATGGTGTGGAATAGTCCCATATTGATGGTGTTTGAGTTTGTTGTGGGCTTTATAACCCATACGTAAACTCTTACACTTGTTTCTAAGAACAAGGGGTTGGGATGACTACCACACACGTGCGCGCCCGCCCGCCGTGCTGAGCCGGGTTCGGGTAATTGTCCCTTTAGGGCCATATCCAATCAAGACCAATGTATCCTTTTTCTCCGATTTCCTGTTTTTCCTTGGATTATATAAAGGAAAAGAGTCATGCCTTTGGAACTGGTGACCCTTGGCAGAGTCACACTTGTTCAAATCTGGTAACTCTTTGCAAGGGTCATGTCTATTAAAAATGGGCAACTCTTTAAGAGTCATGTTCTTTCAAACGGATTTCTTCCACGTCTATATAAACGTGGTTAGAGAGGTTCCAATGGGACGGATGTACACTCGATCATTTCTCTCTCTCTTGCTTTGCTAAAACTGTGAGGTCTGCAGTTGTAGTTCCTGAGGTTATTTTCAAATTGTGATCTACCATCGGCGTGCACCGATCCAGATCGCCGAGGCTATTGTATCCTAAGGGAAGGACATCGGACCCTATTTGCACTGTATGTGGGGGCGAATATTCTCTAAGGGGAGTAATTTCGTACGCCTTAGCCTTTTACACAATATTAACATGCTTTTGTTGTTTTTATTGTGTTTTATGCATCTGTTTGTTCATATGTTGTTGTTTGGATTTTGGTTTTATGCGGAAACCGTCATGCTTGCTCCCTGTTCTTATTTCGATCGACTGTCAATCATGATTTTCATACTGTTATATTTCCTGCTTTATGTCATGATGTTGATTGTGAAACTACGTGATACGAGATATGATCTAACACTAAGTATGTAAATGGACTGCAAGAATTCATCATTTCTGCCATTGCCAAATTATGCAGTTGTCAATGGAACGATCAAATGTCTATGTCTCTAGCATGTAACGATTGCTTGTACTGCACTTTGAAAGAAGTTGATAAAGTGATATGTATGGAGCATCTGCATCATCACGAACTAGAACTAAATATGCATGATTAGCAGCTGATTCTTCAAAAAGAGTTGTTGTTTCAGAAGAGAAGTACATTTATTTCCTATAATAGTAGAAATATGACAAGAATTAGAATTACTAAAGAATATGGTGCTTACTTCTTGCTGAATCCAAGCACCAAGGTAAAATGACTACTAGATTATATACTCAATATCAATTAATCTTACATTGGGTGAGTTTGATTTATTATTTGAATCATCCTTGTAGGCTATGGATTGATGACTTTGACAGTCACATATATAGGCAATATTGTGAAAATATAGCGATAATATAGCTGTAAATTGTTGGGAAGATTTTGTGATTCTTAATTTCTTTCATAATAACATTGTCAAAACATTTCTTATCTCAGCTGTTCAAAAGATTTTATGAAGGATGCAAATTAAAATTTTCTGACTGTTATGCTAAGTTATCTATATCTACATCTCCTATTTAGTTGGGTTTGATCAATATCCCACCACAACTTTTCTGACAGGTACCACAAGCTTTTGACTTGAGTCTTTCTGGACACATTTATGCGGGTGAGTTTTGAATATTTATCAATATATATAGGACATTTTTACAACAACAACTGCGCCTTCATCCCAAAACAATTGGGGTCGGCGATATGAACCAAAAAAGAAAATCATTCTGGGTCTTCCACATAAATCCTTCTCCTCCAATCATTTTTATTCAATGCCATGTCCTCGGTGAGATTCAAAGCATTCATATCCTTTCCCATCACCTCCATCCATGTCTTCCTAGGCCTACCCTGACTTTAAAATTAATAATTGCCTTAAATATTGCTTCCAAAAGTTTTGAAGTAAGAGGTCCAGTCTCCTAAACATTTTTTTTTAGAATGGAACATTTGTTCAGGACCACAGAACGGCACAAGGTCCTATTGAATTGTACCTTGGTAAATCCCCCCATGTAGGTTGTTTTCTACCTCTGGAACACATACATGCCAAGCTTCTTTTCAATAAGAAAAGCAGATCCCTAATTTCAACTTCTATCTTGGAGCAAGGTGAATGGGTTAGGATTGGGCTGTTGGATCAGGCAAGGTTATGAAGAGTGGGAAGGAATTGGATTGCATTTTGTTAGTTCTCATGATAAACAAAGCAGGTGTTAGTGTTATATCATCAGTAATTGGTTTCCTTTTTTTCTTTTGTTCTTTTGGTGATTGGTAATTGTGGGAAAGAAAAGTTGTTAAAAGTATAAATCTCACATAGCAGTCCATTTTGCTGTGGCTGGAGCTGGTGAAAAAACACTGCGCATGGTTAAGACAGTGTTGCATGAATTAGTTAAGTGAATGGAGCTGCAACTAAGGGTCACTTATTTATGATTCTTGTACACATGGAAAGGCAACCTATAGTTCTTGCATATATTGTGTCAATGAAACATTGTGTGATTTTAGCATTTATGTGTATGTCTATGTATAAATATAATATATGGGTAGTTTTGTCATTGGCATCTAGTCTTTTTTAAGGACCCATTCTTAGCACTTTTATATAAAGCAAGGTTTCAAGTATTGTATCGATCACACAAAAAATAAGATACATATTGTATTATATTGTATCATATCATAAAAAATCATGATTTTTTAATAAAAAAATTCAAAATTTCTAAAAAAAATAAAAATAAAAAACAGCAAAATCTATAAAAAAAGATCATTACACATGAAACAGTGATAAATTACACAAAATACAACCATAAAATCACATATGAAGCATATATGTCTCTACGAAGTGCATAAGACATCATCAAACATTAACTATCTCACAAGAATGATGCAAAATATTAAATATCTTGCAACTAAGTACATGTCACAAGACTCGTACTTTTATATTATATAAACAAAAACAAAATTACCACGTTTATAAATACTTAACAATTAAATAATTAATAACCAAGTTTTTAAAAAATTTACCCTTAATCATCATCATTGTCTTTTTCTCTTCCTCCTTTGACATTCATATAATCTCCAATGTATGTGGGCTTGAAGAGGATATAGTGGGGGGGGGGGGGGGGCGTATTTGAAGTGCATTTGTTGCAAGCTTGGAGAGGATGTAGGAGAGCTTGTATTCTTAAAGTGTATGTATATTTTTTTAAGTGCATTTGAAGTTTTTATTGAATGTAAGTTTAAAGTGAAAGTTTGATGATGAAGTGAGTTTGTATTTGAAGTGTGTTTATTGCAGGCTTGAAGATGATGTAGTGAGTTTGTATTCGAAGTGTGGTTGTTGCAAACTTGAAGAGGATATAGTGAGTTTGTATTAGAAGTGCGTTTGTTGCAGGCTTGAAGAGGATGGGGGGTTGTTATTGCATGCTTGGAAAAGATGTAGGGGGGTTGTATTTTTTAAATGTATTTGAAGTTTTTGTTGAATGTATGTTTGAAGTGAATGTTTAAGGATGTATGTTTGAAGTGTATGTATATTTTTTGAAGTATATTTGAAGTTTTTGCTAAATATATATTTGAAGTGAATGTTTTAGGATGTATGTTTAAAGTTGAATGTTTCAAGATATATGTTTGAGGATGTATGTTCAAAGTGTATATAAAGTTTTTGTTCAATTTATATTTTAGTTGCAAGTTTTTTAATGTAATTTTTTTAAAACTAAATTTGAGTTTGAAATTTGCAGGTTTATAGCCTATAACAGTGACATTTCTATCTCGCCATTATAGGAAAAATTATATCTTGCCATTATAGCCAATCTATAACAACGAGTAATTCTCCCTGTCATAACCCAAAACGGCGAGTTAACGCTGGCCGTTATAGGATATAACGGCAAGAAGGAATGTTATAACCTATAGGTAGCCTATAACGGTAAGCCAAAGATCTCGCCATTATAGGGTATCTCATCATTAAAACAACCACGCCGCTATTAGTGTTCATAGTTTCAACAAGATTCTTCGCTAATATTGGTTCATCCTTTGATGACAACCTATAAATGTCGTCGTTATTGATCAACAAAGGTCATTTTGTATCGATGACATATCGACAAGAAATATCATCGTTATAGACCAATAGCAATGAGAAATAGAGCATTAGTGGCAAGAACAATCAATGTTATTGACAATCATCCTTGTAGTGTCAATCCTAGGATCTAGATCACCTGGGATATGAAATTTGAGGCATCCAAACACGCCTTTTACTTTAGATTTCACAATGTGCCCTCTTTATCTAGTTTAGGCTCCAAACAATGCCCAATTCATTAAAAGGACATACACTATAAGTTGTAGGCATAACTTATTTATGTTCTTAACCCACTTTTTTGAGTGAACAAATGATGAAATGCACTCTTACCGGAGCAAACCGCAAAAACCCTCTCCTTGCATAGAGATCAACCCCCAAATCACTCTCATGACTCTCATGGATAACCCTTTAACGGCCTCTACACAAATGAAAGAGTCAGCCCTTAAGAGGCATTTAAAAAAAAAATTATGATTCAGCTCTTTTAAAGTGCGCCAAACATGTATCATATGATAAACCTTCGTATCTTACGATATGGTATGATACAATACATGTTTTATCGTATGATATATACAATACAGATATGATACACATTTGTTTCGTTTCATGAGTGTATTATATCATTGTTTCCCATAATAATAATATGTATTGTACCATATTATACTTGCAACAATGATATAGTGTTGCATACAAGGCAATTTTGTCAATTATAAATATCGTAACCCTGAGGCTAACACTAATGAGAATGCATTGTTACATGTATTAGAGACCTGTTTGAGGAAAAAAAGAGCCTTAAATAAAACAAAAAACTTAGAGCCAAAAGGTGGATTCAAATCTTGATACAATCACACTTTTTTGTTGTTGGCACAAGGAAGTAGGTGATATCACCTACATTTCTAATGACCAAGAGTTTGACCATGAATTGGGCTTGAAGGTATTTAACCTCGACTAGAACTCTACTTTAGTAGAGATAATTTTTCTTGAAATTTATGTTTTTGTCTAAGAATTTTTGGGAAGTTTTGTTAGTTGGAGGTTTCTTGATTAAAGGTTTTTATGGTTTGAATTATTTTATTTTAATTATGGTTTAAAATGGATGGTTAGTGTGGTAGATGTGAATCTATGGTGTACCCCAAATTTACGAGATATTTTTTCGTATTAAAAAAATTTGTATTTAGTTTATGTTTTGACAAAGTGATCTTGAATTTGGTGTCTCATTTTTGAATTGAGTTTTAGTGGGCTATTAAACGCTAGCACTTGCACATAAGCTGAGTTCTTAAAACTTAATCTGGTTGGAGCAGGACCATAAATCACTATTAGCATCATTTACTTCCATTAATATATATATATATATATATATATATATATATATATATATATATATATATATATATATATATATATATATATATATATATATATATTTGGGGTGAATTTGTGATTGTTACAATATGAATTGGAGGGTACCCTTTTAAAAAGCCAACACGAAAAGATAAAAACTCTAATCAATTTCTCTTATCAATCTTAATGAACCCTAGCATTCTTATGTTTGTTGTCATCAAATGATCTCAGTAAGAATAAAACATCTTAAATAAGTCTTGATATGAACCATATAACTCTTTTTTATTGTGTTTATGTTCATGCCATGCTTGGTTGCAACTAATCTCCATACCTTTGTCTCGACTCATGTAAATGATGATTTCTCTTAGAGTCATATTCGTGTTATTATGTAGGCATTTGTGAATAACACCTATAATCCACGTGACAAACACTTTTTTAAGGTTGTATGATGATCCACCACATATATGTTTTCTTTCATACTTCTTCACTTGAAAGAATGTTGCTTCAAGCACCTTTGTGCAACAAATCTTCCAAGAGCAATCAACCATAGTCTGTGGGTTCTTTCTCGTGCAAATAACAATCATTCTATTACTGCAATTCCTCACAAATTTTGTTCTATAGTTATTCGTGATTACATGATATTTAAAAAATTCATGACAATACAAAAATCATTAAACATTTGTCTAACAATAATGTCTTCATCATTTAAGCTTGTTGTTAGCCACTGAAAAGATTCTTGATTATTAAGTTTTTTGTTACGCAAGTTGTCAATTATCTAAGATGTGTCTGCTTCAATTATTTTCAAATTTTCTTCATTATATGAGAATCCATTAAAAGAGAACATATTCAACCATAATTCATTAGTATAAAAACACAAAATAAATATACATACTAGTAAATGCTCATATAACTTGTATAACATATTAATGGTTTAACTTTTCAATTGTCATTTGCGCATCATTTGCATTTGCCATTAATTATTTCATGTCATCAGTGTCTTGGTCATCTTATAGCATTTCTGAGTCATCCTCATCCGACATGGTATAGTCATTAGCATCACCCGATTCTTCATTGTCAACGTGGTCGCTTTTATGACTAATTGATAATTCAGATGCACAAACAAAATCAAAAGTTATCATATTTATCACTTCATTTGATTCCATGCATGCAACATTCTTGCATTTTCAACTTTCATGATTAACTATAAAAATAATACCTTCATCATCACACTTACATTTTAAGAATAATTTCTAAAGTCCAACAACTTGTACATAGTTATATCGACTGTCCTAAAAGGTTGTATGTTATCCAAATTACTGCGGTGAAGATCAATAACACTGATTTTTTGATGTAGTTTTATATCCTCTGAAGTGATCCTCTGATCATATACAACATCAATTGTTCATGAAAGTTCTCTATTGCCTACACGTTGAACATTTATATCCCTAATTTGTTCGGGCAACTGCATGTCCTCCGTGTGTATGTTAAAAAATTAATATCACTCACTATTTGGGACAATTGGATGTTCGCCAAATGATTGAGCTCAGTAGATGGTACCTGAGATAGATGCACATTCTCTATAAGATTTCCATTATCTTCTTATTGTACATCACTTTCAATTTTATTTTTTTTGTTTAACTTCGAAAGTATCTGCTCATTGTTTAATGTTGAAAGCGTCAAAGTAAACATCACCACTAAATAATATCCATTTTACATCATCATCGTTCAAAACATCTATGCATATTTGTTGGCTATTTATATTTGAAGAATAATTATACCAGAGGCTCAATAACTCTTCCACATATCAAATTTTACGAGACATTAAAGCCATATATTTTTTAAAGCTATTATTTTTGGATACCAATTTAAATCTCCAACTAGGGTAATCAGTGCTACGACAGTGTACTTTAATTAGTTCAGAAGTCATCATTAACTGAATACACCAACTACACAACATATCATTCATTTAATGAAAATATTATATGAAAAAAACACCATCCATATATACTTCTTATATTTAATTAACAAAATTACCCACAACAACTACTCTCAAAAACCAACTATCTACAAAAACCATAACCCCTCTTGAATGCTTGTGCATAGTCAGCCCCAACTTCATTATACTAATTGAATTCACGTGCACAGTCAACCCTAACCTCATTACCTGAAGACAAAACCACCAAATATTAAATAAAATATAAGAAAACAAACATAAATCATCTACAATACCAACAAATAATTATATTTATTTAAAAAACTTAAACAAAGTAAACTCTAAACAAAAAATCCAATGTCAAATATTAAATAAAATACATGCAAACAAACATAAATCATCCACAACAACCAAATACAAATACTAAAATGTTGTATTAAAAAAAAAAAAAAAAATATATATATATATATATATATATATATATATATATATACAAAAATTTACTTAAAAATGCAAGAAAATAATATATATATATATATATAGGGAAACTGAAATATGTTTACCAACCAAATATATTCGTTGATACGAATTGAGATTTTTATAGTTTTTTTGTAAATTTAACCTTGCGGATGCAATCAGCGTGATCCATTTGCTAGCAATCAACTATAGAATCATCATAATCGGATCAAGAAATATGATTTTTTATACTTGAATATTTATGAAAATTCTAAATCATTGGTTTTTAACCCTTAAAGGATCCTTCTTGTACATCATAATTGGATGGTCTAAGCGACAATTTCTATAAAACCAAGTGTCTAGATCACATTCGTACGATGACATTTAAAAAAATTAATAAAAAAACATATAAAAATCTTGGTTCATACCAGTAAACATATTTGGTTGATGAACATATTTTAGTTTCCTTATATATATAAAATTCACTTTTTGACCTAACCAGAAGACAAGAAATTTGACCAAAAGGGTGTTGCAACCTCGCTGTAACGCTGAAAAATGATTTCATAAGAACCACTGAAAATGGCGAGAGGAAAAAGGGTTAGGTTTCTAACGAGAAACAAACAAAAAAACCCAAAAAAGGACCATAATGACTTTATATATGAAACAAGTATGTGAAAGAATATACATTCACAATAGGTATTTACGAATATCAGCACACATTTATGGACACACGTGAGGAATATTTAGTTGAAGGAGGTTCATAGGTTTTCTTCACAAATGTCATAATATATTTGCGAATGTTGTATTGTATTTACGAAGCTCAAATCAGAGTGTGAACATCAGGGACATTCACAGCAAGTGATTGCGAATGTCAACATACATTTGTGGACCTCCTTGAGTAGTATTTACTTATAAGAGGTTTGCAGGGTATCTTCAAGAAGGTCATATTATATTTGCAAAGGAGGTTCACATGATGTACATGCAAATTTCGGGACTGCCGCAAATACATGGGAAAAACTTGTTAAGATAGAACATTTTAATTAGAGAAGATTGATATAGTGGTTGCGAACCTCACAAGATATCTGCGTTTAATATGCAAATCTCTTTTGTTTGAATTAAAGTATGCCAATTTCACAAAATTGTTTATGCAAAATTCACGAGATCCACAAAATAATAATGTAAATCTCGTTTTTTTTATTGAAAGGTTGTCTACTTATATATCGCACGAACCTGAGTAGGTTCACATATGAGAAGGGAAAAAATGCCCTAAAAAATTTAAAAATCAGATACTTTGGATATTGAGGGATTTTGTTAAATTGCTAATTATTTCGAGAAGCGCAGCGTTTTTGCAGAGACAGTAAGGTCATTTTTAGTTGAATTATCCTGTGAAATGAAATACGGAAATAGAGTGTCGGTATGAACATTTCTTGTGAAGACGAGGGCGCTGCAATGTAAATTAAATTAACCCCGTCCAGCTTAAAACTAAGGTGCCTTTGGCCACTTCTTCCCATGTTCTCTCTCTCGCTCGTCTAAGCCTCTAGGGTTTCTCTAGGGTTTCGGGACTCGGGCGTCGAGCGAGTGTTTCTGGGGTTTCGGGGTTCATCGTCGGTCGATCGTCTCTTCTCGGTAAGATGTGATCCTCTGTTTCTTTTGTTCTTTTGGGGCAGAGAACCTCTGGATTATTCTCTTTTCCTGCGTTTTCTGAACTCTCTATAAGAGCGGAGTTTCTTTCGTATTTTTCCAGCACACTTATTTGTCTCAGAGTCTGAATCTTCTTTCCGTTGGTTTCATATTCAGATCTGAACTCGGACGGACTCGTTTCGTTTGTCAGGCCTTAACCGCCAGCGATGGCTCTCGTGAGTTTCTTTGGCTTGTCTTCCCCTTTCTCTCTGGCGTTTCGTTTGCTAGTTGATTTGCAGAATATATATCTGTATAACTTGTAAACGCGATCTCTTTTGACTGTTTACGTCTTCCGAATTTGATGCGTGAAGATCCGGTAGGGGTTGAGCGCTTTGATGTTTTGTGTTTTGTTAACAAAGAGTGCATCGGAAGTGAACCGTTGATCCATTTTCAGATGTGCAGTATTTGTTCCTTTCCACTTTGGAATTGAGTTTTGCGTTACGGAATTGTGGATCCTTGGAGAGCTTGTAGTCTGGTTTGGAGTCATGCAAGACCTGTAAAGCACCATTGAAACAAGGGAAGATCCAGTATTAGAAAGAAATGTAGAGGGAAATGCGGTTGAGTGCTTAGGTTCGATGGCATTTCTTGCCTTCTCTGTGTTTTCGAGCTTCTGTGAGCATTCCCGCTGATTGCTTGTGTCGGTAGCCACGTTAGCCCCGGGTTTAGTAACCTGGGATTTGTTGCACCATCTGAATTCACTTGGTCTAGGCTCCTTGCTGGATGTTGATGAATGCTGCCTCTTTTTTTCATTTTGGGATTTGGTGCGGGGGTTGGATGCTATGCTTGAACAAACATTGGGATGGTTCTTATCTTGCTCTTGAATGATCATCATTACTATTATAATGTTGGGGGATGATAGTCCATCTCAGAAGTGGCGTAGCTAGGATTCATGTGAGGGGGTGGGCAAACAGGGGTGTATGAAAAAAAAACTGGTTTGATAGTCGGGGGTTCGGGGGCAGCGCCCTGAAATTAATTTTTTTTTGAGATAAAATAAAGAATGGCTACAATTATTAATAAAAATCTATTTCATATGGACAAATAAAACTGTTTGCTGCAGTCAGGGCTGAGCTAAAAAAATGTATAAAAATCTATTTCATATGGAATCAAGGCTGGGCTAGGACTGGGCTTTTACAAAAAAAAAAAATTAACTGTTTCGGGAGGCAGGACTGGGCTACAGCCCAGTCCTGCCCCTCCCCCCCAGCTCCGCCTATGCATCTCAGTATATGGAAACTAGCAATTAATTGGTTAGTACATCATGAAACGGAAGTTTCTCTATGAACTTTTTACTTTCTACTGGAGTTTTGAATGGAAAATATTACATTCCATGACATGTTATATGGCTAAGGTTTCAACCATGCCTAGAATAATGTCCTATAGGAATGGCATTTCTTCCGTTGTGCTGAATGAGCACATTGTCATGGGACAAGCAAGATAATACGCATGTCAAAGTGCCTACTTACCTATGTCAATGATGCATGTATAGTTGCATAAAAATTGTTTTAACGTATGTTTCCAGAGCAAGAATGAAGCACACTTGATTGGAAGAGACGCCAAAGTAACCTCCTACCACCATCCCTTGGATGGAGGCAAAACAGTGCTTTTGATTTTTTCATGTTGTAAAAAAAAAAAACAATGAAATAAGTGGCGAGTGCCAGAATGAATTGATAATGATAAGGTCATGTGACTACAAGGTTCAAATCTCTTGGTCTTTTAAATGCCCCATTGTGAATGCTATCTTCTCTTGGTCTTTTGTTGTAGTTTATTTAATCCATTTGATTTTATTTATGGGCATAACGTTATTAGTTTAAACTTTAAAGTCACTTTAGTGTCGATGAATTTCTTATATGCACTTAAACATATTTATCAATCCATCTTCTGAATGATGCATCCTTACATGGATTCTCGTATTGGTGCTGACAGAGTTTTTTAATCACACTTCTGTCTCTTATTCTGACAGGTCTTGCATGCAGGGAGCACAAATAAAAATGCTTTCAAGGTGCTTATTGCTGCTGAGTATACTGGACTCCAAGTTGAATTAGTAAAGAATTTTGAGATGGGTGTATCAAACAAAACCCCTGAATTTTTCAGAATGAATCCAATAGGCAAGGTATGGTTTTAATCAATGGAAATCCTGATCCTTGCACATTATCCATTGAATCTAATCCTTCTCTGCTTTAATATATTGACTCCAGACTCCAGTGTTGGAAACGCCTGATGGTCCCATATTTGAGAGTAATGCAATTGCACGCTATGGTGAGATAAATTATCATCCATATGCGTCTATTCTTCTTGATTTTTTCCCCTCTCTGATGTTTTTCTCTTTGCAGTTGCTCGGTTGAAGGGTGATTCTCCACTTTATGGGACTTCCTTGATTGATTATGTATGTTCTTCTACTTATGCCAGCTTGCTTGCTTTTATTTCAGTTGGTTCTTTGTATTTTAATTTCCTTTACGTTGTGTAATTTGATTACAGGGACATGTTGAGCAATGGATCGATTTTGCTTCTCTTGAAATTGATGCAAATCTCATATTGTGGTATCGACCAAGAATGGGTTATACAATCTACCTTCCTCCGGTTGGTTAATGCTCTCTCAATCCAAGTGCCAAAGTTTTAAACATTGACTATGCCCAGGATGTGGAGGGGTTCTTGCTGGAGACATTTTGGCACACCCCCTTGCTTCCTGCTCAACCCAGGCTAAGTCGTGTGCTATTTATCCCTGGCTCATGTGGGTTCATGGTTTAGATCTTTTTAGCTGGTAATGGAAATTTAATGGCCTCGCCCCTGAGGCTTGGAGTGCTTCACAACTCATGACTTTGAGGCTTTAGGTTGATTTAGTTAAGTGGCCCTTTTTCTCCCCCTAGAAAGTCACATTTCTTATTGTTCTCATTGTGATCACTTTTTTACTTCTTAAGGACTGTATTTCTTTATCATGATTTGCGCCTACTATCTCATTGTTCCTTTTGCTTTGTCACCTTAAGGTCGAGGAATCTTCTATTGCTGCTTTAAAGAGGGCCCTAGGTGTTCTGAACACTTACCTTGCATCCCATACCTATTTGGTTGGGCATTCAGTGACGCTTGCTGACATTGTCATGACCTGTAACTTGCATTTGGGATTCACCTGGCTAATGACAAAGAGTTTCACCTCTGAATTCCCTCATGTTGAGAGGTACTTCTGGACTTTGGTTAATCAGCCCAACTTCCACAAGATTTTGGGTGAGGTGAAGCAGGCAGAGTCTGTTCTTCCTATTAAATCTGCTAAGAAGCCTGCTCAGCCCAAGGAACCGAAGGCTAAAGAGGAGCCCAAAAAGGAAGTAAAGAAAGAAGCCCCAAAGCCTGAAGTAGTAGAGGATGCAGATGAAGAAGAGGAAGCTCCCAAACCAAAGCCTAAGAATCCTCTTGATCTGCTGCCACCAAGCAAGATGATCCTGGATGACTGGAAGAGGTTATATTCTAACACCAAGACCAACTTCCGTGAGGTTGCCATCAAAGGTATTTTCTGATACTTTAATTATTCAATCAATGGGCTTTCCTATTCTTTAAGATTGAACTTCAGGTGCACTATTTTCTACTCACATAGATGGGGAAAGTTGATTAGTCATTGAATTAAAAATCTGTCCAACATCTTGTAGCACATTTACGTAACCTCATGTGTGTGCAGCAGAATATCAATTTAAGTGATGGATTTTTTTAAAATATATTGACTTTTGTTTTTGTTTCTTTGTTGTTTTTTTTCTTTCAAGGTCCACCTGCATAATTAATATTTGAACAATGAGCACCCATTTTGATTTTCTCCCGACCCTTACCTTGTGCGAGGTTTAATGGGTGTGGTAACATGACCCTGTAGGTTCATTACATCTATGGTATCGTATAGATGCTACAGATTTGTACCTTACAATCTTTGGGAAAAGGCACACAATATTCTGGAAAGTGTGGAATTTATGAAAACAAATAGGTTGTTTTCTATTGGCGGTCTGGCCATCACTCTGGCTGTCACTCCATTATCTTGCTAATGCCTAATTTTCTTTTTTGTTTTTTTAATGATTGCATAACTTCTATAATAAGCTAAAATACCACACCATCAGTACTTTGGGTTACTAGTTACTACAGTTGATGAAAGGTTATTGAGTTTGGTTCGAAACTTAGAATCGATTTGTCCACTTGATTGTTGTTGCTGTTCTCCCAAAGTTGGTGCTCTTACTAGGTCAGGCTGAAGCCTGCTAATCAGATTATTGGTTCAAGATAACTATGGAGGTGCTTAACAAGGCTAAAACATGTTTGCTTCTACGGCCATGCAGCATTAAAGTGTTCTGCATGTCATGCAGGTTTCTGGGACATGTATGATCCTGAGGGCTACTCCCTGTGGTTCTGTGACTACAAATACAATGATGAGAACACCGTCTCGTTTGTCACATTGAACAAGGTTACTGGCTTCCTCCAGCGGATGGACCTTGCCCGCAAGTACGCCTTTGGGAAAATGCTGATCATTGGCAATGAGCCACCGTTCAAGGTCAACGGTGTGTGGCTTTTCCGCGGGCAGGAGATCCCTCAGTTTGTACTGGAAGAGTGCTATGACATGGAGCTCTATGACTGGGCCAAGGTGGACATAGGTGACGTAGCCCAGAAAGAGCGCGTCAATGCAATGATTGAAGATCAAGAGCCTTTTGAGGGTGAGCCGCTATTGGATGCCAAATGCTTCAAGTGAGGGGATGTGGTTTTGCTCGCAGGAAATCCGAGTTACTGTCTTCGAGTTTTGTGTGTTCTGGGCTCAGAAAAATTTTGTGCATTTAGCTTGTTCTTGACATTACAATTTTGGTGTAATCTCTGTGTATCATGGAACATCATGATCTGAAATCTGTGTTGCTTTTTATATCTGATGTTTGTGGGAATTGCAGCTGATTCATTGTGTGGTTTATAAATACGCGAGCGTTCTGTAGTACGAGGGCTAATCCGAGGTGTCTGATTTGATTTGATAATGGTTTGTGATTGACACCTTTGAGTGACTCTGGTGATGCCCTTGCTTGCCGTTCTTTCCGGTTCTTTTTGGATCACCCTGTTCCCCTTTCAGCTGTCCCTAGGACCTCCTTCTTCTTCCTTGTCTTCTGTCTGCATCGCCTCCCCTTCGTTTGATGCTACGTCCCCGACCCAGCTCTCCTTGCCATTCTCGTCTGATGTGTGGTCTTCATCCATGTCAGCAGCCTCCGGTTTCCTCCCCCAAAGATTCTGACATCGTCCCTTTATCTCCTCTGTACCGCAGGTGACTTGTATTCAGTTGAACATACATGACTGTTCCTTTTCTCCCCTCTCTTATTTTTCTCCTCTTTACCGGATTCATCTCCATTCTAGGTACCGTCTGGTGTCGAGGTGCCAGATCCGTTAGCTGCTTCCGCCAGCGCTCTGAATCTATTTTGTCTTGTTATTGCTTTGATTTTCTTGTTGTGGCCGAGGGGTTATTCTAGAGTTTTTCACTTACTGACACCCTCCATTACTCGCTGCTGTTGGTGCCTCTTTAGTAGTCAGCCGCCAGCCGCAGTTGTCCGACGAGGGAGTGATCACACAACAGAAGGACGAGGGCCAATCCCATGTCAGCCTCAATTTCTACAGTTGCCGGTAACGTAAAATCCAGCGGCACCGCAACTTTCATACGAGCGTACTGCACTATCCATACGAGCGTACTGCACTCTCGGGTGTAGAAGTCTAGTTTGATCAGTTTCCTGCCCAATGCTTCTGCCACCCCTTCAAATAGATCTCATGTCCATAGTTTCACTAGAAGCTTCGGCAATCGAATCTAAATCGGAGTTCTCGCTTTCACCTCCAGACATATTGGTTGTCCGGGCTTCCAGGGGCTGGTGAGCAAAGTCCAACCAGCCACTTGCCATGCTCCCCTTCGAGTCACGACGTTGAGTTGCTCCGGTCCGGTGAGCACGTCGAGATGAGAAAGAGCCTATCCTTGTACATTTAAAATCTAATGCCCAACATCCCCGTCTATTGCCGCTTGAGTGAATCAATCATGAAACGGTAGTTTATGCAACAAGTTAAGCGTGCTTGGGCGAACAAACATGTAGCAAATGCTTAGATTCAAACTTATTCTCCCGTTATTTCTCTCTCTTTTTGGGATTTTCCTAAATGATAGCAAATGCTCTCTTACCATGTTTAATGTTGAGTCTTTTATGCTTGCAGCGGGTCAACGGATTTTTAATTGCGCAATCTTTGAGTTGTCGATGACGTATTTGGGCTTGCCGTTACAAGTGAAGAGCCTCTTTTCTGCTGCTTGGGCTCCAATATTTCAAAAAGTAAAAAATAAGTTTTTTTCATGATAGGCGTCTTATCTTTCTATCGCTGACCATCTAACTTTAATCAGACATGTTTTTTCTTCTATTCTTGAATTTTTCATGTCAATGTTCATGATGCCTGTGGGTGCGGAGAAACATATTTGTCGTTTAACGACATATTTTCTTTGGTCTGGGTGTAAACTCTAGGGTAAGCGTCATTTGGTTGGTTGGCGAACGGTAGTATTACCTAAGTGTATGGTTGGCTTAGATGTTTTTGCTCCAAGACAAAGAAGTATTGCTCTTGTGGCCAAGCAATGTTGGATGACCCATCAACCAGGTTCTCCATGTGCTCGTTTGCTTCATGCTAAATATGGTGATCCTGATTTATCTTCTTTTCGTCATGAAACTCGGGGGGTTGATGATCTCACACTTGCAAAGCATGTGGTTGAGAGCCTTATCGTTCTTTAGAGATCAAATTGGGGATGCGGGAAATTACGATCAATCGTTGTAATGGGCGATTACACCAAATGGTGCGTTTCACACCCACAAAGTCTATATATTGTTGCCCTTCCTGGGGGCAAATTGGTTCTTTGAGTGTGTGTTATGGGCTAAGGGCTTTTCTCCAAGATCTCGGGTCTTGGCTTGGTTAATTTTGCATGATAGGGTTCAGACTCACAGTTATTTAAAGAAGTTGGGTTTTCAATTTCCTAGTTGGTGTGTGCTATATCAAGTTGCTGAAGAAACTACTTCTCATTTATTCTGGTCTTGCCTAATCTTTGTGGCCCTATTTAATAGGACATGGAGATCTTCAAACGTAATTATCACAGAGGAGTCTTTCGCGCTTGATCTGCTCCTGAGCCTTGTTGAAATTAGACGATGTAAGCGGTGGAGACTGATCTGAAAGACGTGGTTGCTTACTATTTGGTGGTTTGTTTGGATGACAAGCAATGATGCTATTTTTTGTCAAATTTCGTCATCCTTAATAATCTTATTCATAAAATCTTGGTTGATGTATATGCGATTCTAAGTATGCATCTTAGAGACCTCTCCTTCCCTCTAAACAACGTTCACTCATCGATGGTTCCTTCTAATCCAGCGGATTCTGGTTGAGCTTGATTTTGTTGTTTGTTGCTATTTGTCTGTAGTTTCTTTTTCTCTATCTTTTTATTTTTTTATATTTTAATTTTGTTTTCTATCTTGTTTCGTTCGTGGGCTCAACCTTTTGTTGATCTTCATGAGTGGTAATGTTGATCTTCTTTCGGCTCCATCAAGCTTCCGGGAAATCCAGCCACCATGGAGAACTCCATAATCTATAACATCTGTGTATCTTGCTGCAGGCATTCGGATCTTTGGAGTGACATTTGTGGATCTTACAGTAGTCACCATCAATGGTTCTGCCGGGACTTGGTTCTCAAAGTAAACCACATGGGCCCATGTGTTTGCAGATGCTGTACCTTCCCATCCATAAACCTGTCACTTAACTCCGACGAGGAGGCCTTCTGCTTCTTACTATCTGGATGTACAGGTTTTTTGCAACTTCCTTCTCCCTCTCCAGCTACATCTAATTTCATTGCTGCTGCTTTTGTTTCCTTTCCATCCAAAACCGGATTGCAGACCTCCGGCGTGACTGACTCCGACTTCCCTCGGTCTGGTGGGAGCGGTCTCTCACCATTTCCCTAGACTAAAAGTCGGTGAGGAAAAATCTTTGCAACATGGTAAAACCTTGGAAGAATATCGGTGTACAAAAAAAGAACATATATACAATCTTATAGAAAAAAAAATTAGGCATTTAAACAAAAAAGTGCTTTTATCGTGAGAACTCACCTAACCCCTTTGTCATTCTTCCATTCCGAGAGACCAAGTTGGGCTGCAAACGGATCAGATATGCTTAGATATCTGATCCAAGTTTGACATACTATTTCTGGATATGGATCCTTTAATTAAAATCCAAATGTGTATTCAGATCTTATTTGGATCTGTTCAATCGGGATTGAATCAGGTCAATTTTGGATCAGCATTTTAAAGTCATCTTACCTCCTCTGATCTGATTTGAAGTAATTTGTATCTACTACTCACATTTCGGTTTCAGATTAGGATCTGGCAAGACCCAGCCCGAGTCTGGCCCATTTGCACCCCTACTTGGAAGTGGAAGGCTCTATTCTTTGGCCTAACGGTATAAGAAAATTTGTACTGGTTTTCAAAATAGCTAATATTAATTTATTGGTTTTTTTGTTAGCTGCTACGGCCTCAAAGAGAACCTTTGATGTACGGCATCCAAGTTGACATAGTTGGGAAACAAAATAAAGCAAATCGACTTTCAAACTATGCAGCTGGTTGAATGGCAACCAAGTGTGTTAAGAACAAGGAAGAGCTTAGAGTTAGAGTCCTGTGACAAACACAACACTATGGATTCATATACACAAGAAACACACACATATGTATAGGAAAACTATACGATGGTTCTGAACCATAATACCATACAGTGGTTCACGCTCTTGTTTACATAGATCTAAGCACCTAACTGTAACCATACAGATGTTTTTTCTTTAAAAAAAACTGTACAGATAGGTTTAGCATGATTTATTTACTATGTAAAATAGCTTTATCATGTTTAATATATAAAACATGACATGAGATTTTATTTTTGAGATGGTGAAAACCAACGGCTCTTTTTAATTCATGAAAACAAGGGTGGTTTAAAAATGACAAACCATATTTGAGTCACCTTTAATACATAAAAGTAATAAATATAATATGCTAAATAGGATTCAAAGGTAAAATTTTGTTTTTGGAGCTTATATCTATGTAAATCAAGTGGTTAATCTTGTGTAACCGCCGCTAAAAGGTCCTTTAAAAAAATGACCTTTTCGCGGCTGATCTTAAACTATCAGAGGCGAAAACGTGTCTGACGAAGTGTTTGATGATACACCCATCTTTTATATATATATATATATATATATATATATATATATATATATATATATATGTGTGTGTGTGTGTGTGTGTGTGGAGTGAGAGGGACTGTCCAATCAAAAGAAGATTCAAAATCTACAACCAATGACGATCCTTCTCTAATGCTAATGTTAGTATGTTTCACCGATTGAACCATATATATTTGTTTATAATTTATTTAGTAAGAAATATGCTTTACACGATGACTCTACAACATCAAGACATATTTTTTGAAACATAAAAAATCAACGGGCTCATATGCATTTAAAACTTTACAATACAAGGTATTGTGGACCATTGATTTTTAGCACTTTAAAAAATGCATTTAAATATAGAAAATTCATTGCCGAGAGGAGGACAAAACCATCATGTTCGTAGAGAGATGATGGGTTCCAAAAGCATTGCGGGAGGAGAAGATACACCAGTCTAGACCTGTTGGAATGGGTGAAAGTTAGCAATTACAATTAAATTAATTGTTTCCAATCTATTGATAATGGTTCTATGTAGGTGCCATCAATAAGCATTTCAGCTTATTATCATGTCAAAAACATTTACTAATATATGTTAAATAAATAGGTTGTGTCACTGTCCAGATTGTAGCTACAGGAAGCTTCCTGATACATGGAGAAGCTTGCTTCTGAAGTGAAAATTCCTCACTTCCATGAAATAAGGTGAAGCTTTGGAAAATTTCCTTCCAAAATATAAGAAACTTGATTGCTTTTAGTGGGAAGCCCTCTTTCATATCTTTTCCTAAATCCTTTCTCTTTCGCTTTCTTAATGTTTTCCTCCTCGCTTCTTATCAGTTCTCACTAGCTGCTCTCCTTACTTCCTATAACTTTTATATTAAAAATTAATAATAATTTTTATATAATAAGCTTGCATGTTGGTTTTATATCATTTTTATACTTGTATTCATGTTATTTTTTATTTGCTTCTGCCTGCACTTTATATTGCTTTCTATTTGATTCCATTTCATTTTTCATGCACTTGCATCTTCGCTTCACAACTATATCCTACTTCCCACTTCATACTATTTTTTAGTAATCACTTTCCCGCGTTATGCATTATACTATTTTAAGCACTCACTTCTCCGCTTTTGCTTCATTTATCGCTTCTTATATCCATTTTGTTTTCTGATACCTATAATCCTTATTATTTTGAGTTTCACTCTATTTTTTTCTTTCTGTTTTGTTTCTCAAAGTCATGATTTTTTATTGAAAAATATGGCATTTTTCAGAAAAATACCAGTAACTATAGAAATATAAAGAAAAGTGATAACACCATCAATAATATTTAAAAACATTTTTATCACGTTATTTTCGTGATAGAATGTCGTGTTTGTAAAATAATAATATTTTTTCAATTACATCATCTTCTAAAATATTGTGATAAAAACATCGATGTTTTTGAAATATTATCGTATTTGTTAAATAGGTCCTCATGAACTGTTTTCTCCATTTTAAGCTGATAAAAATTAATTGTTTTACCTTACGATTTTTAGGTCCATTGCATTGTCAATTCATTTGAAGATACAATTAAATATGGCAAGGTTGCCCATGGGCAAAGCTACATGTGCAAACAGGTCAGCTTCGTGCTGAATCTGAATTCAAATATGAAATGTAAATAGTAGATCCAAATCAGATCTGAGGAGGAGAGATTGAATAATCTAAAATACATATATATGATAATACTAGATCAAGAAAAACTATAACAAAAATAAGCTTATTTTGATTCATATCAACTCCAGATTTGACATAAAATGCTTATCCAAACCCAACCTGAATATGAAAATAATCCAATTGAACAAACATGAATGATGAATCTGGACGATCTGAATGCATATTCTTATTGTTACTTAAAGTTATTTCTGTTCATAGAACGGATATTCAACCATATCAGATCCCTAGGCATATCAGATCTTCTATGAAAGCATGCAATAGGTAATGGCATGACAAGTCATAGCCAGATTGAAGTAAATGAGCACCATCTTAAGTCAATTTATTAATTTGGGTATCCTAGTTGGGCAATTAAAGACCCCACCTTCTCATTCTGCCTCAACCATGTCGTGACTATCCAAGTAATGACTAGCTTCAAAAGGCTGCTCTCTTCAAAAGAAATGGGAAAAGAAAAGGTTCAAAAGGCTGCTAGGAAAACAGGCATCAATAAACCAAATATAAAACCTGTAAAATTTTGAGATTTTAAATAAATATAAAATTTAGCTTTATCATTGAATTAAAAATATATTTTTACTTTTTATTTGCAAGTATTGGTATTGTACATGCTCAATTACTCATTTCAGATCAACAGAGGTACAATAGTTATTTTAAAAATTATTTTAGACAAAATATTGTTAAATATTTAAATTATCATGCACAATAATGGTTTTAGCGAGCCATAAACCCATCTGAGTGTTTTTTAGGTGATTTGAACTTAACTAGATACATTTTGATGGTTTTCAAAAAAAAATCTTAAAAAGGGTATTTTGGTCATAAAATAAGTTATGAAAAAATGTTTTAATCAAATAATTATTATTTTGAGAAGTACCAAAACTATAAACTATTTAGAATTAATATAGTTATTTAGTATAATAGGAGGTAAGAAATCATTTTTTTTAAATAAGGATTTTAAAAGAGACTCGAAATCCATAAGGGTTAAACCCAAATGGATTGACCCGAATTAAAGTTTTTGTGGGTTTTAAATAACTAAATAAATATTACAAGAAATTCAAATTAGAACTTTAAAACAATATTGGATAAATTCAAAAAATCAATATCTCTATAAAAATGAGGTCAATAAATAAAAATAAACCTACTGGAGTATTTTACACATACAGAGCTTGAATTTAAAATGTTGATTCATTCTTTTTGGTCTAGTTTTAAGGTTGAAATGTCCATTGCAACAAAGCACAAGTTTTCTGCCCTGTCAGGAAGACTATTTCGAACAAAGATTTTGAAAACACTAACACCCTAATCAAAACTAATCAAAATAAATTGTAAAAAATCTGGGTGAAATGTAACATGTATAACAAGCTTCTGTAAAAAGAATTTTGTCAAAAGATTTTTCTATAAAATCTTGAGAAATTCCTTAAACATGATTAAATTTTTGCAATTAACATGATCTGTTTGACATTTTTTCTAAATAAGGTTTAGTTCTAAATTTTTTTCGATTTTATTACAATGAATTTTACAATTCTGTTTCTTGGATTGTATTGCTAAGATGATGGGGGCAATCCTAGTAATTTTTGAGAGTTAAATTCGGTTCCTATGATTTTGGTGGATTTTCCAAAATCGATTTAATAGAGATCTGAACTGCACAATATGACATATACTGATTCTGGCTTACATTTTACTTTATACATCATGTTTGTTGATGCTTAAATGAGATATTGAACTGATATGGATGTTAAATGAATGCATTTCATTACTGATTTAATTGGGCATACATAAATATCAATGATTAGCCTACCTTGACTGTGTAAATGCATAATGATTGCATTATTGTATTGATTTTATAGTAGAGACTAATCAAAAGCATGCATAGAGTGCTATGGATATTATTGCATATGAATACTGAATGTGGTTGCATGATTGCATTGGCATGTTTAACGAGAGAGTTAATTAAGAAATCAAAATAAAATTAGTTCTCTTGGGGCTTATTGAGAGAGTAAGCATGGTATTGACGATTATGCGAGATATTTGACTTAGCATGTAAGGTTGTTTTTGTCTCCCATCCACATGACTAGTAACCAGAGAAACTAACATGATTTTTCTGTGATGTGGTAGGTAAGACTCATGAGAAAAATCTGATATATCAGGATTGTAGGAGTTGAAAACTCTCTCTATAAAATCTATATTCGCTCTCCGAAGTATGCACAATTGGGGCATCATGTTAGTTAAGAAGACATAATTGTTTGAAAATATAAACCTGGGTTGTACCTCTATCTAGGAGAGTCTGTATTGTGCCCACAGGCAAATATTGTTGAGTAAAACAAGATTGTGAATTGCATATAGATAAAACATGACATGTATCATTTAAGCAAAAAAGCAATAAGTAAAGCTAAAAAGTTATTCATGCATGAATGATTCACAACACTGAAATGGCAAGTTCGTGCATATTGTATATGTTCATGCATTTTGCAAATATTCATGCATATGCATAATTTATTGTTTTAATGTAAAACTTAGCAAGAATGGATGTACATATAACTGAGTTATTATTTTAGTTGTTAGCTTGATTTTTATGCTATGGACTGCTAAGATGTGTGATTACATGACTGATATATGATGTTGTGTTTGAATGTGTTCTTATATCGTACATTATACTAGTATGTAGCCTACTCAAGTTCAGGTTGTCTGATCTCTTTACTTGAATAATTTTTTGGTTCTGAGGAGGCTGAGTGATCCTACATTATTCAGCTGTTCACAAACTTTTCACACTGCCTATCGAGGTAGTGGTTTTGGTTTTTTGTGTTTGGAGAGATTGGTTGGCTTGAACATTGAATTTTAGGAATGGTTTTGTAACTGGATAAATGGACAATATGAACTTTATTTTAATTCAATTCAATTGGTATTAATGTACTCTAATTTCTGTAATTTAGTTAAGTATATGGTTTGATACAGTAATTATGACAATCTCGATTTGTATATTTTGTTATTTTTTTTTAAATTTATGAGAAAAATTGACTTATAAATCAGGGTCGTTAAAAAAAACTAAGAGTTTTTTACCAACTCGAATCAAAGTAGTGAAAAAAGAGTTAGAGGGCTCTTAGCAAGATAGGACAGACCAGGAAGATGATATAATCATAAAAGAGTTAATGCTTAGGAATAAGCTCCAACATTTAGGGCAAATAAAAGAGGACATATAAAAATAGAAATCCAGATGCAAATGACTCAAAGAAGGTGTTATTCCATTCAATGGTTAATAGGAATATCATGATGAAGAGTATTTCCACACTGGTGAAGGAAAATGGAACAAAAATATCAGATCTAGAGGAGACCAAAAAGGATGCCAAGCACTATTTTTAGAATATATTTGCAACAGGGAGTAGTAGTAGGAGGACAATAAAGAGGTAGGAGTAAAGGTGTCAGAGGAGGAGAATGAGAAGATGAGCAAAGAAGTATGCATAGAAGAAGTTAAGCATGTTGTTTTCAAACTTGATGCAGATAGTGGGCACAGCTTAGATGGTTTCATGGGTTTATTCTTCCAAAAATACTGGTACATAGTCGAAGAGGATATGGGGAAAGCAATAATCAATTTTTTCAGGTCCCGAAGGATGCTCAAGAGGATGAATATGACTAACATGGTTTTGATCAAAGGAAGGGGCCAATAGATAGTCTCAATTATGGCCGATTAGTTTGTGCAATTTCATATACAAAGTGATCACCAAAATAATGGTGAATAGAATGTGAGGAGTTTTGGAGAAAGTCATCAACAAGAATTAAATGGCCTTTCTGAAAGGAAGATCTATTCAGAATTGCATTCTCATTAAACATGAGAGTGGATACCATGACATCTAGGAAACAAAAAAGTGTCTTATTCAAAACTGACATGGTAAAGGCCTATGACAAAATAAAATGACATATTTTGAAAAGCACTCTGAAGGTGTTTGGCTTTGCAGAAAAATGGATTGAGATCATTATGCAATGTGTTTATAACCTGAAATTTGCAATGATCCTTAATGGAGAATCGGAAAAACTTTTCCAAAGCCAAAGAGGAATCAGGCAAGGGGATCCCATGTCCCCTTACCTCTTTTTGATCATCATGGAAAGATTATCTCAGAGACTTCATAAAGCTTAAGCCAAGGATAGAATATGGCCGGTCCAGGTGAAAGAGAGAAAATAACAACACAACTTTTATGCAGGTGATGCCCTATTCTTCATACAAGATAAGAAAGAGTCAATATGTAACTTTTTGGAGTTGACGAAGGATTTTGGGAAACAGTCAAGTCTTTATGTAAGCAATGAAAAGACTACCTTCATTCCTTTCAACCTTCCTAATGTAAGAGTTTGTAACATTAACACTAAGCGGGTGGCAGATGAGGAACCTTTCCATGGAGTACCTAGGCCTCCACTTGTTTAAGGGGCCCATAAAGAAAGGCTTGTGTGCAAGCTAACATCAAAGATTCAAGTAAAACTTTGAGACATGGTATGGAAAGCTTCTTGCGATGACAGTGAGACTTATGCTAATAAATTCAGTGTTGGAAGCTGTGCCTCAGTTTTGGATGGGTTGTTTTAAACTCCCATTAGCCATTATAAAAGAAACAGAGATTAATTAAGAACTTCTTTTGGCATGATAAGGGGGATCATAGGTGCACCTATTTGCTTTGGTGGGACGAGGTTTGCAAGCCAAAGGATGAGGGGGGCTAGGAATTCAAAAATTGGAAGAAACTAACAATGCAACACTTGCCAATTTGACATGAAAGGTTTGCCACGAAGAAGATAACCCATGGTCAAGATTGTTGAAGGCCAAATATCTATAAAAAAAAAATAGATATGGGTTTCCAAACACTTGATTCAGGTATCACATGGATGTAAAGGAGTGAGAAGTGGGGCGACAGTGGTGATGGAAGGAATTGCTTGGGAGTTGGAAAAATGAAGAAAAAACTGAATTTGGGTTTGATCCCTGGATGAAACGAGGCTCAATTATTCTAAATATGCCAAAAAATTCCAAACATGTGCTTTATAATACAATGCATATGATCAAGGTCAAGGATGTGATGGATCAATAAACGCACCTGCGAGTAAAGGTGATAGATAGAAGGATCAGGATGCCTCCAGGTCAATTGAGAGAGGTAGAGGAAGAGAGGTGGAGGCCGGACTCACTTGATGAGATACATTGAGAAGATAAAAAAGGATTTTCTATGAGAAGTGCATGGGAGGTGCATAGAGAAAGAGGCATCATTGAAAAAGCTTACAAACAAGTGTGAGGCACCTCCTAGAGCAATGATATCATTCGGATGGCCATAGATGACCAGCTCCTCACACAAGCTCGATTAAAACATTTGGAGTTTCAACTCTCAAGCATGTGTATTTTTTGCATAAGTTTGAAGAATTGGGATTGACCATTTTGGCTGAGATGGCACCGCTTATACAGGACAATGCCATCCTGGCCATTTTCCGGCCGGCCAAAAAATGTCTAGAAATGGCAACTTAAAAAAAAAAGGAAAAAAGAAATTCTGCCATTTTCCAGTTGCCCAACGGTTGGGCTGGCCTGAGATGGCGCCACCAATCTCTGATGGTGCCAGCCCGGGCATTTTCCCGCTACCCAACAGCCAAAAATGGCAAAAAAAAAACAAATGTTCAACTATTTTCCGGCTGGCTGGTGGCTGGAAAATGGTCAAAAGACCAGCAAAGTACAAAAAACCCCTGAAAAGATCAGGTACAATATGATTGCATAAATATTTGTACATTAAGCACCTGATCATCCTCCATCTTGGGGACAGGGCCTGTCAAGTGTGGAACCCAATACCTGATGAAGGGTGATGGGGGTGCTTAATGCACAAATCTTTGTGCGGATCCAGACTATAAAAAACCAAATTTTCTGCCATTTCCGGTCGTTGACTGACCGAAAATATTTGGCACGGTACCACTCACACCGGCCAGTACCAGGACGGACACCTTCCCGCCGGTAAATGGCCGGAGATGGCCGGCCTGAAATCTGGTTAGAAGAGGAGAGGGGATGGATGGGGGGGTAGGGGGTCGTGGGGTTGTTTTGGAGGGGGTAGCCCGGATTTCATTTTTCAAAACATGATGTAAACCAGGCTTTGAAAAAACTGGAGGTACTCAGTTTTTTTAAAACCTGGTTTAGATCATCCAAACATGCACCAAACTTGGTTTTATTTTTGAAAGTTTGTATTGTTTTAACCATAACTTTTGATCCGACGTGTCGTATTTAAGTATTTTTTGGTGTGTTGTAAAGCTGACTCCTCATACTTTAATAAGCAATGCCTAAATGCATGGTTTTGAGGGTAAAAAATAAAATTAAAGTGTCTGACCATTTTGAACTCAGAAAACTAGTTTTTTTTTTTTCTCTTGAAAACTTATTTTGATCAAAATGGGGGTGTCTACACCTTTTTTTTTCTTTTTTTTTAAAAAAAAGAGCAAGCTGGGGTTAGGCAGACCCGTACCAGTTATACAACTATACCATTGGGTTTTGAACCTGCAACGTCCCAACACAAGGTGACGTCACTAGCTCATGGAGAAATCGAGCCTTTCATTGTTTGAAGATGGACTGGAATAAAAGGCTTATAATAGAGTTAAATTGAATTTTTTCAGGAATTGGAGGGCGTTTAGCACGCACATTTGGTCCAGGTCCAAACGAGCCTAGTGAGCACACCGCGAGCACCCAGGTCTCATCCACACACACACCACAAGAACCGACTTGAGCAAACAACATCAGTAGGGACGACAAAGGGTGACCACCGTCGGATTCTGACGACGCCTATAATTCCGGCGACGCCGCCCTCCTTCCGTCCCGATCGCGTCGGAGATGAGCGGAGAAGACCCGATCGAGAGGCTGGAGGCTTGCACCCGCGACGCCCGACTCCTCCAGATCGAGACCCTCCAGACGATCCTCTCCCGCAACGTCTCCGTCGAGTACCTGACCCGCCGATCCCTCGGCGGCAACCGCATCGATCCGGCATCCTTCCGGCGTTGCGTCCCCCTCTCCTCCTACTCCGACTACGCCGACCTCATCGGCCGGATGGCCGACGGCGATCGGTCCCCTCTCCTCTCCGTCGACCCTCTCGTGTGCTTCTTCTACAGGTATCGCCTTCCTCCTCCTCCTCCTTCTTGACATCGAGTGGATCTAGGGTTTCTAGTTTCTGTAATCTATGGACGCGCCCTTTTTGCATAAGGATGTGTTTGGATGCTTGAATTCCAGTGTGAGTTGGAATTCGTGGGCCGGTGAATTCGCGGACGTGGATATCGGGTAGAAGTGTTTGCGTTCTTTTTCATAGTCTAGAGTTTTTGAACTTCGATCCATCGGCCTCGGAGCTTCAATCCTGGAATTTGGGATCTTTTTACAAGATGTTAAGGAAATGATGAATCAGAAAACCGAAATCATGAACCAAGTTGAAATTCCAATTGCAGAGTCCAAAATTCGGCTGATCGATCGCACTCTGATATATTTTTTTCCTTTTAGGGTGATGGATCGTGCTCATCTACTTGCATTTTATTTTTATTGTAACTATGAATGAAAAAATAATTTGAAGTGCACGGACTTTCCATGGTTTTAGGACGTTTTCCTGTTCGAAATTCCTTTTTTTTTTTTAAAACTTATGATTCTGTTTCTTTAAAGTTTGTTTGGCGAGAAGAAGATAATAGTAGTGGAATTGGTTGACTGCGAGTCAATTTTCCGCAGAAACCTAATTTTTAGAAGCCTTTTTCTGTTTTTTGGTTATCCATTTTCTTCATTACATTCGCAAATCCATGAAGGTGCTTGTGAATTTGGAGGAAATCTAGGTGAAATGAAAGATGAGTTTATTACATCTACCAATTAATGAAAATTTTATTGCTTGAAAGAAATTGTAATGGATATACCGTGTGACTGTGAGACAGTTCAGGCACTGGTTCGTTTCGGCCGAAAATGATCCCACACTTTGATTCAAAGCATTCAAGAGATGTATCGAACTTTGTCCACCAGACAAGTGCTGCCGTAATTAAAAAGTAAGCCTTTTATGTTTTCTCTTATTTTACTTTTTTCCTTCTGTTCCTTTCTTGTGGGACATAAATGTAGAGTTATATTACTACTCTCTTACATGTTCTTTTTTCTCTTTCCCTTGTTGAATCTCAGGCTGTTTCCTCCTACATCCGCAAATAATAAAATCTTGTGGTTTCTGTATGGTGGGAATGTCGTGGAGACTACCGGTGGGGTAAAAGTTATGGCTGCCTCCGCATACCCATTCAGAAACCCGGCTATGAACCTGAGAAATGCCGGATTCGTTTCTGTTTGCATTAGTCCTCATGCCATATTTTTAGGAACTGACACCCAGCAACAAATGTATTGTCACCTTCTCTGTGGTCTGAGAAAGCCTGATTTGATAAATGCAATTAGAGCTCCCTATGCATCCGGCTTGATTGCTCCATTTCGTATGCTGGAGTCAAGGTGGCAGCAACTTTGTGATGATATTGAATCTGGTTTTGTTAGTGAGAACATCACAGATGCTGCAATCAGGGAATCCATGGAAGAATTCCTTGATGGTCCCCAACCTAGTATTGCTGAAAGGATCCGAATGATATGTGAGACAGGTGGATGGGGTGGAATCTTGGCGAAGTTGTGGCCAAATTTACAATATGTTTGTTGTGTTATAACCGGTATCATGGAGCAGTATTATCCTACCTTAAAGTACTATGCAGGGGATGTGCCAATACTCGGCGGGGACTACTTTTCTTCGGAATGCCCTGTAGCAATTAATGTAGATAAGATGCAACCACCAGAGCTCAGCAGATTTGTTTTGCTTCCTATGGCAGCATATTTTGAATTCCTTCCTTTCAGTATGGATTCTGCTGCTCATTCTGCTGAAGATACAAAAGATTTTTCTGATGTTGAGGTTGGAAAGATGTATGAACTGGTCGTCACGACCTTTAAAGGTATGAAATTGTTTTTATTTCAAGCTCATAATTCAGTGCTAGGAGGGCTGGAAGAACATGTATGTTTTCTTGATTTTTTTGATATCTCAACGTTTTTACATTTGTTTTTGTTTTTTCTTTGCTGTTTTTTTTACCTCTGTCATCCTGCAGGATTGTATCGATACCGTCTTGGTGATATTGTAAGAGTGGTTGGTTTCCATAACTCCTGTCCTCAAGTGGATTATGTAATGAGAGCACCACGGTCACCTTCTGACATTGTAACAGAGAGAGATTTGCTCTCTGCTATTAGAAGTATCCGTTCCATCATTAAAGATGAAGCTGGAGTGGAGATTATAGAGTTTAGCAGTTTTTTAAATTTGGAATCAACTCCGAGGCATATGGTAATTCTTCTAGAAACTAGTGAAGGAACTATCTTGTCCAATGATGACAAGATGAAGAATTTTGTTTCTACTCTTGGAAAATGTTCTTTCATTTTAGATGATAGCTTGGGAAGTATCCACAAGATGCAGAGAATAAATGGCAATCTTGGTTCTGTAGAGGTCTCTGTTGTAAAACCAGGAAGCTTTGGTCGCATACTAGAGATTGCATTGGAGGGAGGAACAATAGCCAGTCAATACAAGCCTCCAACAATTCTTCATAACAAAGAGATCATAGAGTTCTTGAGTTCCTGTGTGTTCGTTAGCAACATCTGCTGAAATTTGATTGTTCAATACCAAGATCAAGGCCACAAACTGCACACCGACTTCTGCCTCACATTCTCTCAGATAATTTTCACTGTTTATGCTGTTATTTTTAGAGGACATTGTTCAGTTGGGCTTACTTTATAGGTTCTGCATGATGTTTTTATGCCAAATATGGCTCATGGAGGTTTTGACCTACATGCCATTGCAAGAATGCTTTATGCGTGCGTCTTCTTGTGGCTGAGAGATGTGGCTTGACGGCGACGATGATGATATCGTGGTGGTTTTATCTTGTGCTGTGCGTGCTGTATTTAAATAAGTACAATTTTTTCTTTCTTTGTATATAAACAAGCACTTTTCCTGTTTGTGTTGATTTTCCAAAATTGAGGTTTGCACTTATATGATTAAGATTGTTGTATTTTCTCCTAAATGACAATACATTGGCTTTTGTTGTGATGTTTCTAAAATGTTTGAATCGATGATGTTTGATGCAGTTTTCCATACGTCACAGTGGAAAAGAACCTAATTATTTAGCTTGACCTTGTTTGAAAAGATTTATAGAATCTCATGGTTTATAGACTCCGGATAAATGTGGAATGAATGAATAAAGGGAAAAGCGTACAAGGTTAAATAGTTTATGAGATACATGTATTTGGACTTTATATTACTAATTGAGCCTGATCAGAATCATTTACATGCCAAAAGTATGTGTATACATGTGCACACAAATGGTGCTTCACGCTTGCACTCAACCGTGCTTGTATCATGTATTTTCTTATTATATTCTTTCTTGTCTGTCATTTGTTATATGCTGTACCAGCTAGTCTATCCTTTGTTTCAGTCTTTCTGAAAACTGAAGGAAACAAAGAATTTGATATCACTATTCAACCAAAAAGAACTTTTATTTCTCATATCCTATGAGGCTGGTTTGGAGAACTTAAGCTGCTGACCATGAATATATGCCATTGGTTTGAGAAAAGTTCTTAATGGCCCTAAGCACTGGTTGTTTTTGAGGAACTTAGTCTAAGAGGGATATATAATATTAAATGCATCATAATCCTGGTTGCAAGTGTAAAAAAAGTGTTAGGCCATTGTGCAAGAATCAAACTCTCTGTAACCATTGTTTGTACTAGATTGTGGTTTCATTTTGGTGTTGGACAAAAGTTGGCATCGTTATGATTGGTGAATGCTGCATCCTTTTTCACTAATAAGTTCCAAGGTTCCTCACTCTACTTGTGATTGTTTATAGGCAGTAGGAAAGTGTTAAAGATAGGAGCTATGGACAGTTTTTGCCAGGGAAAAAATTCCAACACTTGGCACATCAGGAGAATATTCATTCTACTTTTTCAAGATAAAAAAAGTCTGGTTGGCATCTGGAGGAAATTGGTGGAAATTGTTTGGGTGGATATCAGGAGAATGATTAAGAGGGATTTAGGATTCTTTTTTTTTTTTTTTCAAGATCACTAGTTATTCCACTTAGTATTCAAGTTACCAATTCTTTTGGATTGTCTATCTTGTTTGGGAAAATAGTGAGAGAAATGAGGAATAAATTAGTATAGGATGACAATTTCCAAAAAGAACTAGCTGGAGGTTTCCAAGAGAACTGGAATCTGCTGTGGGAGAAGGCTTTGTCAAATATCTTCTCTTTGTGGAAGAACCAAACACCAGAAGGGAATTAGTGAGGCCAGATTTCGTGTCTTTTTCGCTAATTCTCTTGCATCAAGCAAGGAAAGACTACTTTTCGCAATCCATGATTACCAAAAACCAGTTTGACTCCTTTTGATGCTTTCCATCACCCACCTCTCAAACATTCCCTAAAAAGCCCTTGGCGGTTTGTTCTGGAGATGTCACAGGGAAATTGGAGAGATCAAACTTGTTATTGTGACGTTTCTAAAAGTGTTCTATTTGGCTGGTAAACCAGTTTAGCTTGGACTGTTCGGGCACGGCTCGTTAAGGGACACCCTTGCTTGGGGTCGGCCTCGGTTCATGAACCGAGATGAGTCTGAGCTCGTCATGAGCCAAGCTTTATGGGCTGATTGTGAGCTGGATCGTTTTCTAAAAAGAAAATTTTAAGTGTTTTTAAAGCTTGATAATATATAAAATATATGTATAATACATATATGCATTATATATATATATATATATATATATATATATATATATATATATATATATATATATATATATATATATATATATATATATATATATATATATATATATATATATGTGTGTGTGTGTGTGTGTGTGTGTGTGTTTTGAAATGTAAAACGAGCCTATGCTGTTGAGTGTAGCTTGTCATGTTCGTGCTTGGCTCATTTACCTAACCAAGCTGGCTTGTAGTTCAGCTCACCAATCTCAATTTTCAAGCCGAGTTGAGCTAAGGCAAATGCTGAGCTGCTCGTCTCGTTTTCCAGCAATATCTTACATATCATAAAAGTAAGATATTGTTGTCACTTGTCATTCTTCTAATTGTATTTACGGGTAATTTCTGCCAGCAAACATGGGGTCTTTGCGGGCTGCCAAGATCTCTAGTGGCACTCGCAACAGCAGAAAACATCAAGAGAGGCAACCTGTTTACTGCTTCGACCGCCACTATATCCCCTCCCACATCTGCACGTGTTTTCAGGCCAACCTTCACCGTCAACTACTTGATTGCGCATATCGAGAGAATCCATTCATCGCTTGGTAGTAATCTTGAGACTCACCAAGTTGATTGCGTATGGACCTAAGCACAAAGATCCTGTATTCAAGCCAATGGCTCGCAGCAAGAAAATGATTATAAAGTGAACATTTATGGTATATCAGTCTTTGCAAACTCTTTATAGACATAGCAAGGCTTCAGCCTCTAGAGTCAGTGTGTGCTGAAGGCATCTATGTTGGTGGTATTTGTCATGGTTGTTGTTGTTGGAGAAGAGAGATTTTGGGAATTGGGAATTTGTTTCTGTTTGTGGGTGATTTGATGAATCACTTTTTTTAGTAATTACTACTTAGAGCAATTTAGAAAATGGTAGTTACTAAAAAAAGCTCTTTGTTGTATCTATATGTACGTGATCTCCATTGTAAAATAAATCAATGTCTCTCTCTTCTCCCGTGGAGTAGGCTAAGCTGAACCACGTAAATCTGTGTCGTGCATTCTTTTTTGTTTCTTCATGGTATCAAAGCAAGGATGCTGATCCTTGAGGCTTGATCGTCTGATGAGCGTGAGCTTTCTGTTTTTCTGATTGTGTGGTGCTGAGTGATACAGGATTGGATTCCTGCTGCTTTGTGATCTTTTTTTTCTGTGTTCTTGTGACAGAGGCTCATCCTCAGACCTTGGAAGAATAGAAAAGTTGTCGTCTTTCGACTGAATCTCATAGCACGCTGGGATCTCTGATTTCCATACTCCAGAAGAGCTGCAAATTTCTGTTATTTTTTTTCATAACTAAGACTCTTGGACGCTGCTAGCTTCCTTTGCGGCTACTGCTGCGACTTTAACTTGTGTTGGATTGTTGCTCTCATTATCTGTCTGATCATCATCAGAGTTGCTATCTTCAAGATAAGTTATTTACTTCATTTATCTCAAGTACTTCTTCAACAACAGCATAAAAATTTCTGTTTGATAAAGAAGACAAGGTGTTGACATTTTTTTTTGCAAGGCTCTGCAAAAAAAATTTATTTTTCAAATACCATAGATCCTATTTTTTTTGTTTGCTTTCTTTCTCAATGGGTGAATCAGATAGTAACCCTGGTTGGAAGCTTTCTTCTGTTCTCCTAAATGGTATTAATTATGTTCCTTGGTCAAGAGCAGTGATCTTATCTCTTGGCGGTAAGAAAAAATTGGGTTTTATTTATAGAACAAAAACTTGTCCTGCATCGACTGAAAATGAGTATGAAGATTGGATTTCTAGTGATCAACTTGTTCGATCATGAATTCTTAATTCTATGGAACCTCAAATTTTTGGAATTTTTACCTTCTCTAAATCTGCAAAGGAATTGTGAGATTCTATAGCACAGTTGTATGGTAGTTAGAATAATGCTGCCGGCATATTTGAATTCAAGCTTGAGATTGCAGCGGCACAACAAGGTGAAAAAACATTTAGTGAACATCTTGAAAATATGAAAAGAATGTGGGATGAATTAAACATGTATCGTCCACATACTATTGATACCAAGATACTCTTGCAAAGGGCGGAGGAAGATAAAATCTTTTCCTTAGTAGCCTGAAACCTTAATATGAAAACATCATGAGTAATATTCTTATGGATGCTACCCTTCCTTCTTTTTCCAGTATTTGTGCCATTATTCAACTAGAAGAAACTCGAAAGAAGACTATGAAGATTGAGCAAAAATCTGAGAAAGTTGAATCAAATGCTCTTTTGGCAGAGAAGGATGATCAGAGAAAATTTTTTGGTACTGAAAAAGGAAGGAATACTTATCAAAATAAAGGAAAAAAGGAGACTTATCGTTGTGGTAAAAATGAGCATACCAAGAATCGATGCCGAGAATTACATCCTCATCTCAAATTGAATTTTGTCAAAAACAAGAAAGATCATGCTGTAATAGCCGATACATCCATTTCAATGAGTCAATTGAGTCACCTCCTTCAACAAATCAGTAAGTCCATGTATTCTGAACAAAGCTCTTCTGCCTCTACTTATGCTTCATGTAATTTACAAACTTGCCCTACTTTGTCTTCTAAAGATATTTTTTGGATTATTGATTCAGGAGCCACTGATCACATGGCCAATAGTCCATTCTCAGTGTATGAATTTACCTCTAGGTCTGATAAACCTAATGTTTCAGTTGCCAATGGAGTTACTGTTTCTGTGTTAGGAAGTGGCAAAATTATTATTTTTCCAAATAGTGTTACCTCTGATGCTTTGGTTATTCTATCCTTTCCAACTCAACTTCTTTATGTTGAAAAAATTACTAATTCCTTAAACTGTCATGTTATTTTCTCTCCTAATTCTGTCATCTTAAAGGATCGAAAGTCAAAGCAGACGATTGGTGAAGGAATTTATTCCCATGACTGTATTTGCTCAAACCCACTAATAAGGTGTGTCATACCAACAGTTGTGTGGAGAGTCACATCTTACACAAACGGCTTGGACATCCATCCAACCATGTTTTTCCGAGTTTTTTTTCCTTTAATATCAATTGAGTCTAGTGTATGTGATGTTTGTCAATTTGTTAAACAAACACACTTACCATTCATGAATTCAATGTCTATGTCGGTTGAACCTTTTGAACTCATTCATACTGATTTATGGAGGCCTGCTCCAATTGATTCATATAATGGATATACGTACTTTGTGTTATTTATTGATGATCGGTCTCATGCTACGTGGTTATACTTGTTAAAATAAAAAACTGAGGTGTTATTTTCTTTCAAAAACTTTCATACTATGATATGTATTCAATTCAATGCCAAAGTTAAGACTTTCAGGACTGACAATGGTTCGAAATACACCAATGACTCATTTGTTGAATTTCTTCGGAGCCAAGGGATTATTCACCAAACTAGTTGTGTTGGAACACCACAACAAAATGGGGTGGCAGAGAGAAAAAATTGGCATATCCTTGAAGTCACAAGAGCTCTTATGTTTCAAATGAATGTCCCAAAAAGGTATTGGTCTCATGGAGTTTTAACGACAATATATTTGATTAATCGACTTCCTAGTCGTGTAATCAATTTTAAGGCTCCTCTGGAAATTTTGAAGAATCGGATGCCTGACATATCTCATTTGCAGGTGTTTGGTTGTGTGTGTTACGTGCACCAACAAGGAATCCATCGTGATAAGTTGGATGTTAGATCAAATCGGTGTGTATTTTTTGGGTATTCTTCTACAAAGAAAGGGTACATTTGTTATGATGTGACATCCAAAAAATTTATCATTTCTCATGACGTACGATTTGCTGAAACTGAACCATATTTCTCATCACAGAACGATTGTGAGAATCAGTCCCAGGGGGAGTACTTGTCAGATTTGGTACCGCTTCCAACAATAACGTTTGATGCCATTACCCCACATATAGATGTTGTACCTCTAGAGAATGAAGTGAATGTTATATCTTCAGAGGAGGAAGTGACTCCTACAGTTGATGAAACCAAAGCACTTCCAGTTCAACAAAAATCAAGTAGAGAAACTCGTCCTATGAAAAGACAGAAAGATTTTGTCACGTATCATACTGTTTCTTATCCTATACAATCCTATCTGACCTATGACAATGATGCTCAATCTTACCATGCTTTTCTGAGTGCAGTATCTAGTGATCAAGAACCAAAGACTTTTCGAGAAGCTAATTCCAACACTATTTGAAAAAATGCTATGAAAGATGAATTGCAGGCTCTTGATGAGAATAAAACATGGGACATTGTTTGATTGCCTCCAGGAAAAAAAATAATTGGGTGTCGTTGGGTATACAAAATAAAATATAAAAGTGATGGAACTATGGAACGACATAAGGCAAGACTTGTTGCTAGAGGTTTTACTCAAACTTATAGAGAAGACTACAAAGAGACATTTGCTCCTATCACGAAGATGAATACTTTCTGAGTCCTTATATCTCTAGCAGTAAATCAGGACTGGAAATTATTTTAGATGGATGTTAAAAATATATTTCTGCATGGTGATCTAGAAGAAGTCTATATGAGTGTACCACCTGGTCACCCACAAGAAGCCAAACCCGGCTTAGTGTGCAAACTAAAAAAGACAATTTATGGACTCAAGCAATCACCACAAGCCTGGTATACTAAACTCAGTTCTGTTCTCATAATTAACAGGCTAAAAAGGAGTGCTTCAAACCCTTCTCTGGTTGTTAAGCAAGGTATTTATGGTACTAGTATTGTTCTGGTTTATGTTGATGACATTATGATCATTGGTAATGATCAAGGTGAGATATTAAAGCTCAAGACTCTTCTACATAAGCAGTTTGCTATCAAAGACGTTGGGACTTTAAAATATTTTCTTGGATTAGAATTTGCCTACTCAAAAAAGGGCATATTTCTTAATCAACGAAAATATGTCTTAGATCTATTACATGAAACTCGAAAATTAGGAGTAAAACTTCCAGACACTCCTACTGATAGCAGACCTAAGCTTAGTAATGATGGTGAATTATTGTCTGATGTTGGTCAGTTCCAAAGATTAGTTGGCAGACTAATCTATTTGACCATTACTCGACCAGATATATCTTATTCTGTTAGTTTGATCAGTAGATTTATGCATGCTCAAAGAGTGAATCACATGAATGCAGTCAACTGAATTCTGCAATATTTAAAGGGATCACCAGAAAGAGGTATTTGGATGCGTAAGAATGAACACAATTTCATTATTGCCTATACTGATGCTGATTGGGCAGGATGTCTAGTTGATCAAAGGTCTACCACGAGATATTGCACATTTGTTGGAGGTAACTTGGTAACATGAAAAAGTAAAAAACAAAATGTTGTTGCTCGATCAAGTGCAGAAGCTGAATATCGAGCAATGTCATCAACCACTAGTGAAGTTATTTGGCTACGAGCCTTATTGCAGGATTTGGGTTTTGGTTCATCTCAACCAACAAGAATGTTTTGTGATAATCAAGCTGTAATTTACATTGCTTCAAATTCAGTTTATCACAAGTGAAATAAACATATTGAGGTGGATTGTCACTTCGTTCAAGAGAATGTTCAAGCTAATGTTATTTGTATCCCTTTTGTTCGTAGTGATCAACAATTAGCTGATATCTTCACTAAAGGATTGCCTTTTGCCAAGTTTCAAGAGATATTGTCCAAGTTGGGCTCTATTGATATTTTTGCACCAACTTGAGAGGGAGTGTTGGTGTAGAAGAGAGATTTTGGGAATTTGTGGCTATTTGCGGGTGATTTGATGAATCACATTTTTTAGTAATTACTACTTAGAGCAATTTAGAAAATGGTAGTTACTAGAAAAAGATCTTTGTTGTATCTATATGTACGTGATCTCCATTGTAAAATAAATCAATCTCTCCCTCTCTTCTCCCGTGGAGTAGGCTAAGCTGAACCACATAAATCTGTGTCGTGCATTCTTTTTTGTTTCTTCAGTTGTTGCATGCAGGATTGCCGGTTACTCACCAAACAAGGGCCCTCCCTTTGGTTTATTGGACAAACTTTATCACGAATAGCAGAACTGCTCCACAAATTCTACCGAATATTAAAAGGGTGCCTGCAAACATCACGATACATTTTTCACTCTATCCTAAATGATATGCAAAAGGTTTGAAAAATAAAGTACTAGTTCAGCCATGTATGCGATGGTAGATAGAGGTGTGGTTTGTCAATCTAGAAAGCACAGTGAGAGAACTGTCATGAAAATGACCAACAGGTAGATATCGGAGTTAAATTGAAACTTTCTATGTTTGAAAAATGATTAGCTAAACAACCAGTCAATTGCAAACCAATGTTGTCAATATCGGTATCGGCCTTGTATCGTTTGGCCAAGGATTCAACTGAATCGATCGATATCGATGTAATGGCCAGACAGATTTTAACTAAAAAATACTATTTTTTTAAGTTAACATATTGTTGATTTTATTTTTCTGATCTAATATGTAATAATGCAACGATTTCACCAACGAACATGTTTCAACCATACTCCGTACTAGACGACTCGCTTGAGCGCAAGTGCGAGTGTGTATTAGCCTCATAGTACCAGATTCAATACAAAACCATCGTTAGCAAATCCAATTGCATTACTATATAAAAGAAATTATTAATTTGAGTATTTCATCATTGACATTGCCTTAACCGAAATAAGTTTCAAGGAGTCAACCTGCACATCCACTGGCGTATAATAGCTTCTTAGAAAAAAGTTCGAGAATAAAACGTCCAAATGACAAAATCCTTAAGTTATTATTTATTTGAGCAAAAAACTAAAAAAAATATTGATTTAAAAATTAATTTAATAAGCTAAATTTTTGGTTAAATCTCTCGGACACATTACATTTTAAAAACATTGCCATTCAATCACCAATAAAAGAAATTAATTAAAATATGAAATAGTCTCATTAAATATTAAACCATTTAAGCAATTGTTCAAAAATAAATAATTAAAAAATAAATGAATATTGAATTAAAAAGACAAGTATCTCCTAGGATCTCGAAAACAAGAGCCTTCACAACCCCCTCCAACATCCTGCACTCATTCCACAAATCACATATTACATGAAAAATATTTTATTTTGAAAGCATGGGACTTTTAAGAGTCTCAGTAAGATTCACAGCTAATGCAAGATACAATACATAAAGCTTGCATACTAAACATTAATTACCAAAGAAATATATTCAGCAAATAATAGGCAGATAGACAATTTTATAAGAAATTCATGCATTCATGATTCTAAAAATATAGACAAGCATGATATAACAATGTCAAGCATATATAACTACATTCAAATTGAAACTAAGACATTCAATAATATGCATGAATCTACATAATCATGTAAAAATAAATAAAAGTGCAGTAAAATAAAGTGAGTAAGTATTTTATGTTTTACTTGATTATCAAATAGCTATCGGGTATGCGTAGGACTAACACGAAACATTGCCCTATAAGCAAAGTCAGGTCATAAGATGTAGCATCGTGCTCAGAGAGAATATACTCAGAGGCGTAGTTTCGTGCCACAAAAATGATCATGATTACTCACTTCTGCAAAAGTTTCAAGAACATGCCCACTTAGGATATAAGAGACAGTCCTGGGCCCCTTAAATTCTCTGAGCTGGGAGACGCTGAGACATTGCCCCTCAACCATTCTAAACCTTTCTCTCTCAAGCATTTCCAAGCCTCGATATGTATACCATCTGGGCCAACTGCCCTTCTTGATTTTATTTTCTTCAAAGCCTCTGTAATTTCTTTCTTTTGAATCTTGCGCATGAAGTCACAATTCATCTCATGAAAAGGAATGGAGAAGTCTCCAAGATCTTGAGCATGACTTTCATTAAATAACTTATCAAAATAATCTTTCCATCTCTCCTTAATCTCTTCATCTTTGACTAAAACCCTTTGCATTTCATCTTTGATACATCTAACCATACCCAGATCCCTCGATTTCCTATCTCTCATCTTTACAAGCCTATAAATATCTTTCTCGCTCTCTTTGGTCTCCAACTTGTCATAAACCTTCTTATATACCTTATCCCTCGCGTTCCGAACTACTTTTTTAGCTTCCTTCTTTGCTATCATATACTTCTCCAAATTCTCATTATCACGACTCTTACTTAGATTTCTATAACACTCTCTTTTAACCTTAATAGCTAATTTGACATCCTCGTTCCACCACGATGTATCCTTACCTAGCGGTGCACCGCCATTAGACTCACCCAATACCTCCTTAGCCACCTTTCTCATGCCACCCGCTATCTTATTCCACATTGATTCTGAATCCTCCTCGAGACACCAATTAGCTTCCTTAACTACATGCTCTACAAACATTTCTTGTTTAGCTCCTTTCAGTGCCCACCACTTAATTCTAGGATCTATCCTATGTCTATCCCTTTTGCGGCATTGTCTAATTCTAAGATCTAAAATTAAGACTCTATGTTGTGTAGCTACACTTTCTCCCGGTATAACCTTACAATCGCTGTAACAACCCCTATCTCTCTTTCTAAGTAGGAAAAAATCTATCTGACTCGTATTAACCCTACTTTTAAATGTTACTAGGTGAGACTCCCTCTTCCTAAACCAAGTGTTTGCTAAGATCATATCATAGGACAAACCAAAATCTAAAATCCTTTCTCCACTTTCGTTTCTTTCTCCTATACCATAACCTCCATGGATACTCTCAAATCCATCCCTACTAATGCCTACATGCCCATTAAGGTCACCGCCGATGAAAAGCCTTTCTCCATAAGATATCCCTTGTACTACTCCATCTAAATCTTCCCAAAATCGACGCTTAATGGAATCATCTAAACATACTTTATGTGCATAAACACTAATAATATTAATAATATCCGAACCTAATACTAATTTAATAAGTAAAATCCTATCACCCTTCCTATGGACCTCAACTATATTATCTATAAACTCACGACTCATAACAATCCCTACTCCATTCCTATTCCTATTTATTCCTTTATACCAAATCTTATATCCCCAAGGTTCTATCACTTTTGCTTTTTCACCTACCCATTTGGTCTCTTGTAGACATAAAATATCAATCTTTCTCCTATACATAACATCTACTAACTCTACCAACTTACGAGTTAAAGATCCTATGTTCCAAGTGGCTAACCTAATTTTATGGTCTTGAACTAACTTCTTTACCCCCACCCGTTCGACAAAGTGAGGGAACCCTTGCCTATTTGACACCACACCCGAGCGCCGGTGTGACGCGTCACTTCCGGGCGACGACCTAGCAACCCTTGCCCATTTATCACTCCCTCCAGGCCTATAGAGTACAACGCGTCGCTCAGTAGGGAACGCCCCAACGAAATTCTCATATTGGTTCATATTCATAGGGTGTGACTAAGTTTTTATGCTGGCTGTCACAAGCCTACCGCAACCCTCCTCCTTTATCCGGGCTTGGGACCGTCAGTGTATAACTAAACAGTTATAAATGAATTTACTCATAATTTCAAATATAATTTGTATATGAGCCTTTTCCTAAAAAACAGGGCATCCTTACACCATAACAATAGCTTACCAATTGCAACCTAACTCACCTTTATCTCTATCATAAATATTTATATCATGTCTGATATAATTCAAAACTGAATTTATGAAAAGTTTAGAAAAAACATCAAAATATAATTAAAGTCATAAACCCGATTTTCTTGATAAGAGCTTCCATAAACCCTCACCAAGCAAATCGTCATGACTCTAATTAATGTTTTGTTTTTTTTCAGAATTCAAATTATATCAGACCTAATTAAAATATTCATGATAACATATTGAATCAATGAATCCACTACAACTAACCCATAACAAAAAACACATAAGTCGATTTCCCCAATTCAGGCCCCCATAAACCCAAATCGAAAAGGCTTACATATTTTTTATTATGTTCAGTTGTAGCCATGCTTAATCAATATAAATACACATAACTTAATTTAGTTCATGTTGTACACTGCATTAGTAGTCTTTAGAGACTCTTGCTTGCATGAAGTACAATGAAGAACACTTCTTGCCCCTAGCCACAATCATAGAACCTTTAGTGAGCTTTCACTTGTCATATATGAAAGTATTGCAAAACCCTCATCATCAAGCTTACCTTCAAAAATCAAATTTAAGTGAATATCATGAATATGTTTAACATTTTTAATAATCAACGTTATACCATTGTTGGTCTCCAAGCATACATCTCCTACGATAGTGGCTTTAGCTAAGCTAATATTGCCCATCTTAACATTCCCAAAGTCACCAGATGTATAAGATGTAAAGAAATCTTTTTGAGATGTAGCATGAACATAGGCACCGCTATCAATCACCTAACTGGTCTAATCAACAACATACATATCAAGGAAGTCACCTGTGATAGTACACAACAAGGACTTCTATTATTATCATTACGATCATCATTATTTTGTTCCCTCCCTTTATCCTTTTTATTGTCTCTCTTAAGTTGCCAACAATGCTTCTTTATATGCCCTTTAGTCCACAGTGATAGCACTTACTTTTGCTTTTATCTTTGTTCTTCGGACCTTTGCTTTTACTCCCCCCCCCCCCCCCCCCCCCCCATTTTTTATGACTAAAACCTAAGATTGTGAAGAAAAATGATGTGACTTTCTTGTCACCTTTTTATACGTAATACTTCTCTTAGCCAAATACATCATTATGACACCATTTGGGGCTGAGTTAGATAATGAAGTTAAATGTCTCATCAAATCCTTTGGTGCCTTTGCTTTGTTTTGTTTGCCATCATCTTTCTTTTGTTTGACCAATGAACCTTTGTGATAGTTGATTTTGCTTTTCTTGTCTTTGTTTCTTTCTTTTGTTGCAATAATTTTTGCTTCTTTGTCGTTTTCTTTAATTTGGTATAGAATGAGAGCATACTATTTATACAGAATATTGCATCAGACCGAAAAAAAATTATTAGCAAATAAGTAATTAGCTTATATCTCTAAAACACAATAAAATAAATCATATAAACATGTACCTGCATGAGTTTGAGTTTCATGTTTCTACACAAGTATTGCATGTATATTAGGACAAATATATCATAATTAATCTTATAACAATTATATACAAAGTCATGTATATGTACATATTAAGTTAACAAACATGTGCACAATAATTACTTATTTTCTTATTGAGAAATATCATCCACGAGAAAGGTCACCCAATTAGAGTAAGTATTGTAGCCAAAGCACTCAATAAAAAAATAAACTTGAAACCCATCCAACATTAATTCTACAAAATATAAGAGAAAAATAAAGATATTATTGAATAAGTAATGAATTCATATTAGATATATGATGTCATATGAAAATGTTGTACTCATAAAATTGTACAGACTTAACTTCCTCTCATCCATATTCATCTCTCAAAGAACTCTGATAATTGCCCTAGTTGAGTAAAATTAAGATTTACAATATAAATCAAGTTAAAGACATAAATAGACATCTTATGTATCATTTTTAAACATAAATGTAAGTATGCAATGTTGTTCAATGGATACCTTGTCATATTTCTCAAAAGGATACAACAAGTTGATATCCACCAAAAAAGAATGGGTCTCATCTAGTAGAGTCAAACTTTATTGTAAATAATGTTAGGCATTTATCTTGTCTTAATCGGTAGAAAAACATGAAGACTATCATTTTTAGACTTATCAAGAAATACGAGGTAAGGTAAATGGTCTTTGGTAGTTGGATTCCTTTTCAAATTATTTATGGGTGTTCACCCACCGATATTGTGGATTTGACTCGTGTTTCTAGACTTGGCACACTCGTGCCTCCTGTTTCAAACATTTTTTTATTATATGCAAGAAATTCATTCTTAGGTTAAGCAAAAACTCGAAAAAATATATGCCAAGTATAAGTCCCATGTTGATAAAGGACAACATGTTAGCTTTGAGGTCGGTAATATGGTTATGGTGTACTTACACCCAAAAAGGTTTTTCATGGGGACATAAAAAATGATCCTGCATCAGTATGGTTTATTCAAAGTTCTCCAAAAGTTATAAAACAATGCATGCCTGCCTCCGCTGCCTAATGATTTGACAAATGTCATCAATCTTCAATGTTTCTAACATGTATGCCTGTCATGATACATTTAATTCATTGAAGTTGAATTCTCTTACACATAGTGAACCTGTGATGCCTAGATGCATCTGATCCTAATTCTATAGTCTAGGATATGAATCCGATGTATGATGATGCATAACCTAAATTGGATCCCATTATAAACTGAAGCCTAGTGTGAGTGATCCACCTGTGCATAGATTTGGTTGATCAATGAGGGGGCAAAACGAGGTAGAGATTTAGCCCTTCACCTCTCTAGTTGGATTTAAACCTAGCTTGATTCGATGACTCTATTCATTAGACCTACCACCAAATCCATATTCAGGTCCATCTTTTGAGAGAGGCTATATATATTTGTTTCGAGAGAGGAGAGACTTTAATTCTCAGATGGAGAAACCCTAAGTTATTGCCTTTTTTTATTGTTTGCTTCATTTTTTCATAATTTTTGTTTAGTTTTGGTATCCATCTGCCGGGTTTAGGAGTGATCCTCCTGTTCACTGCTTCAAAATGTCAGAATCAGTTTCAATCCTAAAACAATTTTCAAAAAAGATTGGGAGGATTGACCAATTCAAACTAGAATAAAATCAAGAATAATCATTCAATTTTATTTTTTCTAAATTAAAAATCACAAAAAATAACAAAACTAAAAATATTTAAAAAACCATCAATTCAACCCTAGTTTGAATTGTGCTGATTCTACCCAATTGAGGTGAAGGATTGAATCGGCTGATTTTATAAGCGGGCTAAATCAGCTCCTTAATTGAATTGATTTTTGGCCAATTTGATACGAATTGATCGATTCAAGCCAATTTGCTTGTTTATGTGACCTTTCAAAAAAAAATGTCTGCAATTTATTTTTTAGTGTTGAGGGATATTTGGATTGCAATCCTAATAAAAGAAAATGAAAAAGGAATTTACAAATTTAGCCATAGATTTCCATCAATATAATCAACAGTGATAAATTGTTTGGCTTCTTCATCAGTCATGGTCCTTTCCCAGGTCACTCTCCCAGTCTGATTAGCTCCCAATCCATTGCAATTATACTCAGCAAAACAAGTTGTCCTGCAAAATAGATGCACCCTAAAATCTCTCAATTGTAAAAAGAAAGAATTGCAAATTGCACACACACACACACACACTTATATACATAGAGGGATGAGTGTAACAGTGGATGAGGTTTTCATCAAGTGTTACTTGAACCTGTGGGCGATCAGCGCCCGGCATGCGTTAAAGGGTTATTTTTTTGGCCAGCTAATAATCCCAGATCAATGTTGGATATATATATATATATATATATATATATATATATATATATATATATATATATATATATATATATATATATATATATAGAGAGAGAGAGAGAGAGAGAGAGAGAGAGAGAGAGAGAGAGAGAGAGACTTACCCTCTCCTTGAAGAGTCATGCCAATCATCCCATCCTATGGGAGTTATGACATCTGCAAAAGTACAAAAAGAGTAAACGATTGTTGCATATCTTCCCCAAGCTCTACCCAGGTATGCTTTTCCTGACCCTTCCACGTAACAATTCACAAACGAAAACCCAGAATTCTGCAAGGTTGAATTCCTATGTGAAGCTGCTATTGCACCATAGCTTTTAGCCGTGACATTAATAGCACAATCCTGTTTGGTAGGAGCTGCCTCAGTTAGTAGATGATAAACCAAGAAAGTCGTTCTAAAATATATTGGTGAGACATTTAACATCAAGAACAAACGGACTTGATTATCTTGTTATCTAATGCATGCTGAAAGCATATGTGTGTGTCAGTGTGTGTGTGTGCACGTGTGTTGCAAAACGTGCATCAGGATGTTGATTTGATCAAAATTGGGTTCCCTTTTCCTGCAGAGAGGATCATGTCCAAGACACCTTTTTTTATTTATTTAGTTACACGAACAAATTCAAGGCCTGGGAACAGGTAGATCATAGATAGACCCTCTTCCTCCCCGAGGGGAAACTTGGTGGCTAGGACCCTCGCCCCCAGGGCCTATGATGGGTATCGGTAGGGATGTCAACAAGTCGGATGTAACATAATATATGACTAGAATCCGAATCCGAAGTCGGATTCAGTAGCTAAATCTGGATATGATTTTTAATTGGATTTAGATTCTAGGCATTAATTTTTCATTGAAATCCGAATCTGAATCTGAATCCAATTAAAAGCTGAATCCAACTAAGATCCAAATATGATTAAGTGTAAATATCGGATTTTGGGCTAATCAGATCTAGATTCAGTTCTATCTTTTTCCATCCGAATCTGATTAAGTGAGATCCAATTAAGTCGGATTCAGTAATTAATGCCTAAATCTGACTGGTTGGCATCCCTAGGCATCGGCTTGCGCAGGGAGGTGACGCCCACATGGATTGAACCTTAACCACTCACATGATAGCCAAGGCCCATCCCCACTATGCCAACCCCACTTGGGACTTGTCCAAGGCACCTTGGATGCCATCTATTTAGAAAATGAAAGGTACTCACAAGCCATGGAATAAGATGGTACCTCCCTAGATGTGCCTACAACAATTTTTTATGCTATCCACTTTCTACATGAGTTGCATGAATCGCAGAAAAATGGACGGCTGAAATTCGTCTAAAAGATGAAACATTTTTTGGGAAGTGTTCATTTTCATGATGGACGGCATCCAAGGTACGTACCTTGGACAGTCATATCTAAGGGTAGCACTTGTTAGGTAGCTCTTTACCTCATAGAGTGACTTTGCATTGCCAAATATGAAATCAACGGTTCCTTCTATGTAGCATTCAAAGAAGTAATGCCTTCCAGTTTGATCAAACAGCGTGTCCTGTGAACCCAAGAAGTTGCATCTGTAGAACATTGCCTTATCTCCTGAAATTCTCAACGCTACTGCTTGCTTTCCTGAAATTCGAGAATTCTACAGTTCCACAACCACAAATGCAACTATATATATATTAGACTTTTTCTTTTTCTTTTTAGTAGTGAAGCTGATTGATGCAAAATATTTTTTAATTATTTTTTAACCGATTCAGAACAATTCAATTGAGAACTGATATGGGTCGATTCATCTTAATCTTTGGCCAAACGATACCGATACTGACAACATTTGGTTTTAAGTTTTCATTTCAATTTTATTTTTTAAAAGGTTAAAAAATCTGGATGGTAAAAAATTGCCGATTCACTGGATTGAGTTTGAGGGTTTATTTTAAGAAAACGGTTCACCTAGTGAATCCATTTTAACAACATTGGGTTTCTCCTTGATAAATATAAAAAAAAAATCAATTAAAGGTAATTAGAACGTTGGGAAAAAGGACAGAGAGGTGGTGTGGGGATGGATTTACTTGGAATGTTATCCCTGTGGCGCAAAAATAGTCAGATTCTATGGCAACTGAAGCAGACCCCATCGTTCCAACACTCGTTCCACTGATCACATCTGAAGCCGTAGAGTTCCATGTGATCACTGTTTCTTTTCTCTGATTCCCAATAAAAGAAATATAAGGTTTCGTGTAGGGAACAAGCACCTTCTCTCTGCAAATTAATTAAAAAAAGAAACAAAACAAAAAAGAAAACAATTTTCATTGTCAATGCATAAAAACGTAGCAAGAACATAGCATGCACTTCCAACACCAAATAAAGCAATATAGCCCCATCGGCGAAGTGGGGGTGGGGCTCCGGCCATTAGACGGACAGTAGAGGTTCGATTATTCCTGCAGTCATCACTAAGCTGGAGTACGTCCAGTATATACAGGCCCTGAGGGTGAGGATCCTAGACTTTTGAGTTTTATGCCTCTGGGAGGTATGGCAGGATGAGCCAGTCTTCCATCTCAGATGTGGTTTTCTCGAATAGTAAAATCAAAAGAACATCAAATAAAGCAACGTGAAAATGGTGAAGTATGCATACACTAGTTTTTTACCTATAAAATCCGGGAAGTATGACAAGTAGCACTCTCTCCTTATTTCCATGTGGTACCAGATCAACACCACCTTGTACAGTGGTGGAATTGCCAGACCCATCTTTTGCCACCACAATCACTCTAAACTGAGCTCCTTGGTTCAACTCCAACTCCCTCGCCCTCGCCCTCCTAACACTCAAATCTGCCCATGTAATGCTGGTTTCTTGGGTGTTAACACAGCAGGCACCTAAAATAGTAATCAGCACCACCACCACTAAGGATACTTTTGATAAGAAGAAAGGGCCCATATCTTTTCCTTCTTCTTTTCTCATGCATCGCTTTCGACCCGGAAGCATTGCAACCGAGGGGTTTCCATTTTACAAGTCATGACCTTGACACTTAATGAGAAATTAATTAGAGGAAGAGGTTTTGATAGAAAATTATTAGCTTGAAACTTAATGGTACGTAGTAACTAAAATTTAATCTCTAAATTGATCGTTTGGACTTCCTTCATGTGTAACTGTTGGATGAAATGTTTTATCCTCTTTTTTTTTTTTGTTTCTTTTTGGTCTATCTATCTGAAGGTAGGGATGTACACGGTTCGGATGTGGCTGGTACCATATATATCCAACTAATCGGATGTTGGCCAATTCGAATTCTGATGATCGTGAAAATCTAATACCACATATGGTTTTTTACATGTAATCGGATTTGGATATCCATTAAATCCGGATATCAGTTAATTAATTTCGGTAGCAAAAAAAATCAAAACCACACATCTGACTATATATGTCTGACATGATTTTGGCTTACCAAATCCTAATAAATGCAACTGGTTTTGGTAAGATAACATCCCTAATTAAAGGGAGACATTAACTTTAGTTTGCCACGTTTTTTAATAATCTTTCAACGTAACCAAATTGATTTTTGCTTAATTAATTAACCATCATTCCGTTTGTCCGGAAAAAAAACGCATCTTTCTCTCACAGAGGCTTACAACTCCCTCTTGTTCCTTGTAAACTTTGAAAAACTTTCTTATTAAAAAACTACTGTTCTAGACTATATCTTGATCTTTTTGCTGCCATACAAATGAGTTGGTTAGGTTTTAAGTTAAATCCATTCTTAATCAAATTGAAAGTAAAATATATTTGAGATAACATCAATATAATTAGACCTAGGTCAAACCATATGAAATTGAGTTGTGAGCAGCACTGGTCTCCATTAAGGACTAAGTGCAACCAAAATCGGACTTGACGTGCTTGATCTAGACCCGATGCCTTTACAGGCACGACTGAGAGACCTAGGGTTCGAACTGAAATTCAAAGAATGATCGTAACCTATTATCCAGGATTTTACTCCTGGTTCGCTCACATTTCGATCAACTATATATTTCTTTGCTTTGTTTTTGATAATCCAAGTGAAAACCACCCTCACCCTGAAATCACTGATCGTACTTTGCCCTCCTTCCCCCAAAATCACTGACCACACATTGGTTGGCCTCATGTTGGTATTGAGGTCCCCCTGTCCACCGAGGAGTACACTCAACTTTGACCTTGCAGCAAGGGACGCCACCTATGAGGTTATAACTTGTGACTAGGGATGGCATTGGAGACAACCGAGCCCCTCCTGGCCTCGCCCCATTTGGACCGGGGATGAAGGGCATAAAACCGGGATGGAGGTGGGGATGAAGGTTAAAATCTATTCCGGTGCGGGGATGGAGGCAGGGTTGGACTTACGCTTTCCCCCGCCCTGTCCCCATCACAATCCCCGCCTTGCCCCACCCCACCCCGTCCCGTCCCGTCCCCAATGCTTCAAGGGATGACTATAGAATGAGGGAAAATGGGGCCCCGCCCCACCTCGCCCCCGTTTGGATCCGGGATGGAAGACTTGAAACGGGGATGAAAGCGGGGGTGTAGATTAAAATCCATCCCCGTGCGGGGAAGGAGGTAGGGATGGAGGTTCAGATTTTGAGATGGCACAGGGGTGGAGACCTTATCCCCCGCCCCGGACCACTGCCATCCCTGCTTGTCACATCATGTCAACTTGGTGACATTTACAAGTCACTCCTACCAGATGAGTGAAGCCCTTGTATGCCAGTCTTTGCTATAGTTTATAGAGTCTCTAATATAAACTATGAGAAAAACTAAAAAATGGAAAAATGAAACAATAATGAAGGTGTTTGGTAGCAGTTTGGTGAATTTGGTTGGTTTAAATGCTGGTTGGTCATGGGCCATTGGGACCAGTTTAGTAGTTGAGGGGAGTCTAGGGATCAGTTAAGTAACCCGCTACGTGTCCCTCGCCATTCACATGACAACGTTACAAGGAGCCCAACATCAACATATATATATATATATATATATATATATATATATATATATATATATATATATATATATATATGATTGGCTGTGTCAAGTATAGCCGGTTAACTTAAGCGCTCCTTAGATCCCCTCTCCTAGTTGAGTCAGGGCCAATCAGCCCGACAATTTTCAATAGTCATTAACTGTGCCCCGATGCCTTTTTTGAGAAAAAAATATAATATGAATCCAATTAGGTCAGATCCGATTAAGTCGGTTTCTTAGTACCCATTGACATCTCTATTTACAGTGCAAAGACTGAAAGGTTTAAAACAAAAGCAAACTGATGGTGCTCTGGATGCCGTAGATCACATGGATAAACGGTGGTACAGCATCTGACCTGGTCCCAACCCTCTGTATATGTACCCCCCAAGACAAATCGAACGGCTGAGATAGGCCAAGGAACGCCGTGGGTTTATTATTCCTTGGCGACAAGTCAAAACCGCATCCATCTGTCAGCCCAACACCAAAAGGGGACAGTGGGCAGCTGCCATCTTCCGGTCCTTGAGGTTGAGGTGACATCCTCATTGACTGAAAGAAGTTGGCAGAGTTCCATGAGATGATCCTTAACCGACGCCTCCAACTTCCCTTCTTTTCATCTTCCGCTCGTATGATCATCAACGTGTGCCTCCTTCTCACACCTCCCCTTCTACATGTCTCGTCTTTGTCGCTCTCTCTCTTCTATCAACCTCTCTACATAAACACAGAGATAAGCTCCCTCAACTTGAACACGCACACACAGAGATGAGCTCAGAGATTGCAACAACCCTTCTTCTTCCTCAGGACAGGCAATCCATCAAGATGGTTCTGCTCGGCACGTTCGTGGCTGTTTGCGGTGCCTTCGAATATGGAATTTCCGTGAGTATAGACGGCCTCCGGTTTTCGATCCTCCAACCTCTTCTTTAAGTGGTCTCTTGCACCAAAACTCTGAGTTTAAGTTTAAGGCAAAGCTGGGACACCTGCCCCGGTCGCCTGAGTGGCATCAGGCCTGGGGAGAAGGTGCTGACATCTTAGCTGCCTTTAACTGGTGTGCTTCGTAAGGGCTTGGGGCTTGGGTGTCAGTGTCTCCACCCGGAGATTACCCGCTTCAGTGGAGAGAACTTCGTTATCAGAAAGATGAGAATGCACTTGCTATCTTCTTGGTCTCTCTAACGATCTCAATTTGTTACTGGTTTCAGGTGGGATATTCCTCTCCGACTGAAGAAACCATCATCAGTGATCTCCATCTTAGTAAGTCTCAGGTACGATCACCCGCGCCAACTAACCTTACCAACCAACCCACCTTTCTCAAAGCTTGCATTAACTGACTTGAGCCCATAATTTTGTTGCTTGTTTCTTGTGTGTGGCTGAACCAACAGTACTCTGTTTTCGGTTCCATATTAACGGTGGGTGGGATGGTCGGTGCTATAACGAGCGGAAGAATTGCCGATCACCTCGGCCGGATAGGGGCGATGAGAACATCTGCTGTCTTCTGCATCGTCGGATGGATCACCATCGCACTGGCTAAGGTTTTCCTCCTCTTGCTTTTGGTTTACTTCATAAAAATTGGTCACCACCATAATGGAAATCGCTATGACGATCGGAGAAAGTACTTACTCGGGCCACATAAAGTGCTACACATATTAGCAATTTTTTTTGTGTTGTGTGGCCCCAGTACTTTGTAAAGTGAGGCATCATTGTTGGCGTTCTTTAAAATAGAATCGGAATATGAAAGCAACAATACATACCAGTAGATGTCAGGGATGAAATGAAGTGCAGATGTTTGGCATTCTCCTTAACCTATTGACACCCACAAATACAATGAGCTCAAGCCTCAATTTATAGTGAAATGAGAGTATAGGGGTTACATGACATTCATGCATGGTGAACCCTTTACATGCTATATTAAATGTGAACCTTTTCACATTCACGTCTCACTAATACCTTCATTAGAGTCAAACCGGGTCACACGTAGGGTTAGATTCGATCCAAAATATCCAACAACCATTGGATATATCCTCTGCTAGAGGAAGCAATCTTTTGCCTTTTTAACTAAATGGATTTGTTTCCCTTTTGAGCAGGCTGCGTGGGCCCTTGACCTTGGACGATTAGCTGGGGGATTCGGAGTGGGCATCTTCTCCTACGTGGTAATGTTTGTTTTCTATTTCCTGTCCGTGTGTGTATGTGAAGAGAGAGCTCAAACCAAACCAACCACGTACAATGAGCTCCAACAAGGAGGGAAGATCAGGTGCAATGTGATTGCACACCTTCAGTGTGCTACTGCACCTAATCGCCCTCCATTTTTGGGATGCAGCCTATCAGCTGTGGGTTCCCAACGGCGGATGGTGGTGATTTGCAGCAGCATCACACTAAAAACCTGCAATCACATCGCACCTGATTTTCTTTTCCAACAGTGATTCTCTGTAAGGTGAGTTAATGATTCAACGGCCATCAGTATGCACAGAAAGCGAATTATATTTTTATCTTTTTTTTGTTCACGATGAAGAACCTTCCTTGAGACACGGATCATTTTAATGGGTCAGCCTTCTTATGAAGAAACCCTAAGTAGCCCACCGGCCCTCATACCTTATAGTCAGGGATGTCAATGGGTTGGGTTTGGCTCAAACTCGACACGTACCAAACCCTATAGGGTCAGGGTTTGGTGATAAATAAGAAGGTCGGATTAGAATCAGAGTTGAACCAGAAGGGCCAGATGAATATATGGAGTCGGGTATGGTTTGTGAAACTTCATATCAGACCCGGACCTGACCTGAGTTTTGACTAAGATTCATAATTTTTTAATGTAAAATGATAAAAAAATCGGACGTCTCGTTTTTTGGAATTCTTGATACAGCCCTAGTTTTTTTTTCACAATTGCCAAATAAGGACTTGCTGAGAATCACTTAAACGTTTTAAAAAGACAAAAATATCGACGGACCCCTTTTCTTTCCCAAAAGGGCAAGCACGTGCTCAGCTTGGAAAAGCATTAGTCTGGACTCGGGATTCAGGAAGAGTTGGTACCCCACTTGGAATGTTTGGTAGAAAAGTTGGTACGCGCAATGTTGTCAGTATGTATCTGCAGAAAATCAATAAGATACTAATCTGAATCGTCTATTTTTAATAAATATAAAAAATGTTTAAAATATTTTTTTTTTATTTTGTTTAGTTCTTTGGTGGACAATGATGAAGAAAGGTGTTTCTCTCAAGTACATTAGTATAATTAAGGATATGTATGAAGAAGTAGTAACCAATGTCGGCACTTGTGGAGGGATGACAACCAATTTTTCTATAACGGTTGGGTTACATCAAAGATCTGCTTTAAGCCCTTTCCTATTTGTTATAATGATGGATCAACTTACGAGATCAATTCAAGAAAATGTGCCGTGGTGTATGTTGTTTGCTGATGATATTGTTTTGATTGATGAGTCTAGAGCTGGGGTTAATGCTAAGTTAGAATTATGAAGACAGACTTTGGAAGCAAGAGGTTTTAAGTTGAGTAAGAGTAAGACAGAATACATGGAATGTCGGTTTAGTAAGCAACGAAGTAGTGATGGGAGTGTAGTGAAGCTTGGTGAGCAAGAAATACCAGTGGATGATTATTTCAAATATTTGGGATCTATCATTCAAAAGTATGGAGAAATTGATGGAGATGTAAATCATAGGATAAAGGTTGGGTGGATGAAATGGAAAAGTGCAACTGGAGTATTGTGCGATCGTAGAATGCCATTGCGGTTGAAGAGAAAGTTTTATAAGATGACTATTAGGCCCACTTTACTATATGGTACGGAATGTTGGGCTGCCAAGAGACATCATATTCAAAAAATGAGTGTAGCTGAGGTGCGTATGCTGAGATGGATGTGTGGAAATACAATAAAAGATAAGATTCAGAACAAGGAGATACGTAAGAAGGTAGGCGTTGCACCCATTGAAAATAAGATGAGAGAGAATCATTTACGGTGGTTTGGACATATTCGGTGAAGGCCTAATGATGCTCCAGTTAGAAGGATGGAGAAATGGGAAAATATATTAGTTAAAAGAGGTCGGGGTAGGCCTATGAAGACATGGATGGAAGTGATAGGAAAGGATATGAATGCTTTGAACCTCACCGAGGACATGGCATTGGATAGAAATGATTGGAGGAGAAGGATTCATGTGGAAGACCCAGAATGATCTTCTTTTTTGGTTCATATCGCCGACCCCAATTGTTTTGGGATGAAGGCGTAGTTGTTGTTGTTGTTGTTGTATTATTTTAATGGGTTTAAAACGTATCATGTTCTGATTGACACATAATATTTTTTTAATTATTTTTTAGCCGATTCAGAACGATTGACTTGAGAATCTGTATCGGGGCTGATTCAGCTGAATCGTTGGCAAGGCCGATACCGATACTGACAATATTAAGCATTCACATAACTTCTACCACTACTATTTTCGAGAGTGCAATTAGATGCCGTTAGTCAGTCTCAGTCCGATGTGATGAATGGCAGCCAGAACATTTTTTTTTCAGCCCTTCATTTTTTGAAGTGTAGATGCTGCTCATCTAAAATTTGAACGGCCCTCAAAAAAATTGTGGGTCCTATCCAAGAGACAACTTATGCATGCATGCATGGTGTTAAGTTAAAATTAACCTACTATTATATAAAAAAGCGTCCAGTCTTTTGACATAGGATGGGTTGCATCTTATGTCAGATCCTAGCCATCCAACTAAAACATCTAGGCGGCTAGGCTTGGTCCGCATCCAAGTGAAAATGAGACCAATCCTATTTATTGATTCGATTGAATGTAGGATGAAACCTATCTTATGTCAAAGGACTGGCTCCCTACTCCTGTTATATGGGCATGGCATGCATTGGACAACATAGCATGCCTCCTCGTTAAAATAAAACGTGACTTGACAGGTACCCGTGTATGTAGCAGAAATAGCTCCCAAAGAGTTGAGAGGAGGACTCACCACAGCCAATCAGGTACGACATCGATTTACTAAAACACTGAGGTTCTTTACAGTGAGGGGATACAGGGAGAACACAGTCAATCACATGACTGCTTTCCATGTGAGTGCCTGCAATCTGTTGCTGTGTAACCCATGCAATGCTGTCATGTGATTGATTGGTGGAACATAAAGAGATCAGTCAAGAGCTCCCTAATTCTTAATTCTACATGAATGACATGCCTTACTCTACGTTTCTTAATTATTCTCCTGTTTGCCAATCAAAAGTTTCATGACTCTCTCTCCCTCTCTCTCTCTCTTATATATATATATATATATATATATATATATATATATATATGGTCTGGGCCAAGAATTTAAACTGAGATGAACATGAAGATATGGTGAAAAGGAAAAGTAAATTCTAATAAGCTATACTAACAATATTTTCCAAAAAACTCAATTATTCTAAAGCATAGATTTTACAAAAAACATTAATTCTTACAAATATCATAATTATGTATTTATATTAATTGATTAAAAAACAAAACCATGGATATTTTAACTAAAATCAAGCATTTATTATTATTTATTCAAGGATTCATGTCTAATTACCATTGAAAAAAAAAAAAAAACCTTGAAATGATAAAAACATTTGTCATTTTATAAAAAACCAAATCAAAACCTTAAATCCTAACGAGCATCACTCATTTATAGCTATTTGATAACAAAAAAACTTAAATTTCTAACTAAAAGCACGCATGTGGAATCATGTTTAATGGTGATTAAAAAACAGAAATACCTAATTAAATATTCAACTCATTGAAAAAAACAAAATGTTAATTAAAAAAAACACAAAAAACTTAAAACCTAATTAAATATTCATGCTAATAAAAAAATCAAAAACCTATTTCTTAACAAAACATTATATATATATATATATATATATATATATATATATATATATATATATATATATGTGTGTGTGTGTGTGTGTGTGTGATCTATAGGTTTTGTTTAATCGGAACCGGATTTTAGATTGCCCGAATCTGACCTGTATACAGGTTCTTGCCGTGATCCAAAATCAATGGCTACGAAGGTATCAGTTTTTCTTAACTCAAAAAAATATGATTTTTCATAAAAAAAACATGATGGAAGAGTCAATTCTCACTAAATCGTGCATGCTTAACACATCTAACGGTTCAGATATATATCATAAAACACTTAAAACCTATGGGGGCAGAATGAGGCATAATGAGAAATGGAGCCTAATATATATATATATATATATATATATATATGCTAATTGAGAAAAAATTTGGATCCAACTCAGGCCTGACCCGTGCAAAGCCTTAGTTGGTTAATGTCTACACGAGCACACCCCGCACCATAAAATGAACACAGGCCTGAATCTGATCTTGCAAACCTTGCAGCTAATGGTAGCGCTAGGCTCATCAATCGCCTATCTTTTGGGGCAATTCGTCACTTGGCGTATGTTGGCACTAACTGGTGAGTCTCCACTGCTTTTAAGATATGTGTTACGCGGGATGGGAGGGAACCCCTTTCATTTGAAAAGGGCAGGGTCTGAAAAAGCATAAAGAATTGTCCTGTTTGGTTAAAGGGAAGCCATTTCCTATGAAATGGCTGAGCCACATGAAAGAATGTGGGGTCCATTGCGCTTCCATGTAGGTGGCATGTGGACCCGTGCTTCTCACGGGGCTGGTCACTTCATGCTCGTGGGAAAGCCGCTTCAGTTCCACTCATCCCTAAAGTCATCCGGATCGTCATACCCTCATTGAGATTTCATTGATGCAAGTTGTTTTGATCAAATGGGATCGTTCATTTAGTGAAAATCAACATTTGAATTGCTGGATATGTGTGCAGAATTTTTTGTTATAAAAAAATCAACTGCTCAAAAACACAAAATAGTTATTGAAAAATCATATTTTTCATCAAAAAATACAATGCAAAGGTTGATTCCTATTAAATCAACCATGCTGAATCCATCTAATCAATCAGATTCAATCAAAACAACTTGCACTGAAAAGGACTTCAGGATGATAGGAGATGACATAGAGGATGAGTAGAACTGAATTGCGAGAAAAGTAGTCATTTTTAAACAGGCCCTATGTGTCCAACATATTCATATCTTTCTGCAAGGACTGTATGTGTTTGTATGTGTGTGCACACGGGCGTATCATGAATGTACATATACACCACCATAATTTAGGAATATCTTGCAGATGATTGCAAGGAGGAAATAGAACTGAAAAATAGATGATTTTCACGCGCACATGTATATATATTCTAACCAGAGACTTGACGATTGAGTCCTTTCTACTTGCAGGAATCATTCCGTGCATCATTCAGCTCATAGGCCTCTTCTTCATTCCGGAGTCTCCAAGATGGCTGGTTAGTTTGATGGCTCAAACCATGTAGAGCAGATTACATGTGTGTGAGCAAAGATGGTACGTACCTAGTGACAAATGCCTCCTCCCTTGCAGGCAAAGATCGGCAACAAAAAAGACTTTGAAACACAACTCCAGAGACTCAGAGGAAAGGATGCTGATATTTCTCAGGAAGCGGCAGAAATTCAGGTTCACAGACTCATCCCTGTGTATCTGGAGGGCGGATCAGGTGAAATCACATTGCACACTGTGAGTGTGTTGCTGCACCTAACCACCCTCCATCTTTGGGACACAGCCTGTGAGCTATGGGGCCCAACAACAGATGAAGGGCAGTCAGGTGCAGCGGCACACTCAAAGTGTGCAATGGGATTATTGCACTTGATCTACCCTCGTGTATCTGTGTGAATTAAATCCAGACTTGAGACTTGAGACTCGAGAACTCGTTTAGAGCAAATATGTTGAAGAAGGCATATTGACATGATGCTAATCACTGTAATACCACTGTTCAACGAGCAGGATTATACAGAACTCCAAGCATTCCTTCCAAAATCAAGAATAACGGATCTGTTTCAAAAGAAATATGCTCACTCGATCATTGTAAGTATCTAAATATCGATACCTAATTGCTCTTTCTATGAAACAAACTATCTAAGTTCTGTCTCTAATTAATAAATCGTTTCACGTTCAGGTGGGAGTTGGCCTGATGCTGTTCCAACAATTTGGAGGAGCTAATGCGATCGTGTTCTACGCTAGCGATATTTTTGTCTCGGCAGGTCAGTCGTAAAGGCTAACCCCATATGTTTCACTCATAGTTGCCAGAAACAGGTACGGGTACGTGAGGGCTTAAAAAATTTCAGATACATTTTTATTTGAAATGCATATTAATATGGTTCTGAAAAATATCGATATGACTTTCTAGATACGATTTCTAAAAGAGTTGGTGCTAGTTTCTAAAAAGTCTATGCGAAGTATATATTTTTATAACGATACTTATAAATTAAAATAGTTAAGCATAATATTTAAATCAATCATTATTGCATAGTAATCTTTTCCACAAATTATAACATTTAAAACTCTTAAAAAAAGTGTTTTTATAAAATGAAATTGCTGTTTATATGTAGAAATGCTAATAGAAACAAAATCGATACTCATTTATAATGTAATAAAAATGTGTTTCCATGTAAAGATGGTATGCGTTTCTCAAGTAATTGACACAAGTTTCTTAAACATGTGATACTTCTGTTTATGGCTTCAGAGTCTAAGTTTCAAAGCCATACATGATGCACTAGGGTGTATTGAGTGTCATTGCAACTATGGTTTCACTCAAAAGGCTAGGTTGGACTCACTCTGTGCTCAGGCTTGTAGACCTAATTGACCCATATGGGGACGTCTGACTTGCCTAGTCAACTAGTGTCCCTGCTAACTGACCCAATTCTACAACCTTTTTTTTCATTTTTCAAAGACTAATTCTTTTACATTGCCAGGTTTTTCTTCTGGTAAGGTTGGGAGCATCGCAGTGGCTGTCATTCAGGTGCCAGTTTTGCTACTTCAACATGCTTCTATTCCCATATCAACGCCTTTAACTCCATTTAAAGTAACAAGTTTAACTGGTATCCTCCTTAATTTCTACAGGTGCCTATAACCTTACTAGGAGCAATTTTATTGGACAAATCAGGAAGGAAACCCCTCCTAATGGTATATAAGTAAACGTTTCCTCTCTTCTTTTCTCTAGCTAGCTAGAAACATTGTTTTTTAAATTTCTTGCGTGTGTATTTCAAATATGATGATGTTTCAGGTTGCAGCTGCTGGGACTTGCTTGGGATGCTTTATAGCTGGAACATCTTTTCTCTTTAAGGTATATATACAAGAATATTTAAGCTAGTGGATGAATGACAAGAAAGTCATTTAATGGGCCTCCCCTCCTAGATAGTAAACCCCGGGACAGTGCACTTTTTTTTTTGGATAATTCAAGTGGAAAAAACACCCCATCATCGACCACACCTTAATTGGCTGGCCTCCTGTTGGTAAAACCCTTAAGGTCCGCCTGCCCACCGTACACCCAGCTTCGACCTTGCGGCAAGGAATGCCACCCATGGGTTTCGAAGTTGTGACCTTGCTTGCAAAGAACACCCACCACACAAGCAGCTTGTCTGATCCCGGGGGAGTCGATCTTGGGCAAGATGGGGTTCACCACCTTTCCAAGAATCGCCCTAACCACTTGGGCACCCCGGGGCGAGTTTGGTCCGTCCTATCAACTGCCATTATACAAGCACTTTGAGAGGGGATTGGATCATTCCTAAACTCTGATTCTTTACTCATTTTGCGAGTTTCCCTTGTGATGTAGGCTCATCACTGGCTAACGAAGGCCGTTCCAGCCATAAATTTGACCGGCATACTGGTATTTAATTTACTTACCTTACAAGCTCGTATAAATTGGCATCTGAACAATGGTATTTCCTGATCCTGACCTTCTTTTTGTACTCCTTGATCCATGTTGCAATCTCAGGTGTTTGTATCTTTCTACTCGTTAGGCATGGGCGCCATACCATGGGTAATGATGTCTGAGGTGAGAAAACTTTAATTTGAGCTATCATCTCTTTTCAAAATAAGAGAAAAGGGACAATCTTGAGGTAGTCTTTACAAACTGAATGAATGATTGTTCTGAGCTTTATGAAAGAAATCTGTGCATGCTTCGCAGATATTTCCCATCAACATAAAGGGCATGGCTGGGAGCCTGGTGACATTGGTGAACTGGTTCGGTTCTTGGGCTGTTACTTACACTTACAACTATCTAGAAAGTTGGAGTGCAGCCGGTAAGATTTTTTCCTTTTTTTTACAGTGTTTTTTTAACTTGAGAAAAAAGTTATGCTCCACTACTAGTGCAGCTATTCAACTATGAGTACAGATCAGGTGCAATCACATTGCACAAATGCATTGTGCCGCTGCACCTGACCGCCCTTCATTTGTTGTTACACAGCTTATGCAATAGCAGTTCGACGCTGTATTAGCCTGTAATGCGTAAGGCCCATGTGCTGATGATGTAGGGGCATATTGCTATTGCATAGGCTGTATCATAAGAGGGCAGATCAAGTGCAATGTGATTGCACACTTTAAGTGCCAACTTTGCGATACAGCCTGTCAAACTGTGGGGCCCAACAGAGGATGGTGTGTGATCAAGTGCAGCAGCACACTTCAAGTGTGCAATTACATTGCACCCGATCCTCCTTTGTGTCAGAACAGATGGAGGGTGGTCGAGTGCAGTGGCACATTGCTATTGCAAAGGCTGTGTCAAAACAGACGGAGGGTTTGCTTTTGTGCAATGTGATAGAGCCTGATCAGGCCTTCTCTACGTCGGTCTTCTGAAGATGGTCCAGCAACAGCATCTTTATCATGTTTGTTGCATGTGTGTAAGCTAGGAGCTGTTTACTATATGCATGCCGATTTCATTTGAAGAAAAAGTGCAGGTGTTTATCACATTTTGTCAAAATTAAACTTTCACAGGTACCTTCTACATGTTCTCTGCAATAAGTGGAGCAGCCATACTGTTTGTGTGGAATTTGGTTCCAGAAACCAGAGCGAGAACTCTTGAAGAGATTCAAGCTTCCATGGCCTCGCTTGGCTTCTTCAGTGCAGACAACAGCAACATTGCATAGAATTCATGGTAGGGTGTTGGCCACTGGTGGATGATAGTGCAGTGAGGGACTTCCCTGCAACTTCTTGGACGCACATCTTAGATTGATTAGCTTATATATTAATATTTATGGATTAGCTTTTCTTCAAGTGTGCCTACTCATTCGTCTCTAATAACACTGGTGGCACTTAACCAGAGGCATCCCTAAATTTATATATGAATGTCATACTAGAAGGCAGGGAAGGCTGTAAGCTCCATGTCCAAAGTATAGCGAAGGGACATGCGAGTTTCTAAATGTATGAAAAGTTTTTTTTGTTGACAAATTAATGATGGTATTTTTTATTTTCCGATAAACCACCCTATGGTTGGAATCATTACGGGCTGAGAGTTGTCATGTTGATTGCAGATCAGGTCAGTGTCTACAGTGTAAAACTCCACGAGTACTCCTTCCCAAGGTTGCTAGACTAGGAAGTAGAAGCAAGAAAAACTAAAAAGGAATCAAACAAGAAGCAAATAAAAACTAAACTAAAATTGATTATTTGATTTCAGTAGAAAAAAAATATTTTTGTTGGTTACCAATTTAAATAAAACACATGGAAAGTGAGTGAAAGAGTGAAAGAAAGCACATGAAAAACATTAAAAAAATGTGAGAAAAACATATAGAAAGCCTGAATAATGTGTGAAAAGCATAATAGAAACGTGGAACAATCAAAATTTTCATGAACTTTTGGAAGTGAGGAGTATTGTGTTTTTGAAGCAAATTTCTACGACGCTTCCGACCTACTTAAGAGGCTTCTAGTAACTCTGCTCCTCCCCTGCCCAACAGGGTAGTTTCACATTTGCATAAGCCTTGTGGCAAAAGAGACACACCCCCAGTATCCAACTCTTACAACTATCTAGAAAGTTGTAGTGCACATTCTAGGGATCTGGTGCCTAGACAGTGCCTAAGCCACATGGACCCCAACCTGCAAAGTGTCTAGTGGCCACAAGATTGTCACTTCCATAAGATGAACACAAGATAATCTTAGTCTAGCGGCCAAAAGATTGTCACTTTCATGGTGGTGTTGCCAAAACATTGCACCGAGAATAGACATTTCAACACCATTCACACGAGGATATTTTTGGCAACTCCATTCTCAACACCACATTTGACAAAACCTTATTTTGGTAACAAATGGAAATGGTGTTTCCATCTCGATGCAGAGCCTTACTAAGTTTGTGACTGTGTGCGGCCAAATCTTCAATTAGGTAACTAAGTTTATTCTAGATCACACTACTAATGGTGCTAGACTGCGTGCATACCGGCCGTCTTTAGAAATTCAGAGCAATTAATTTGGCCTATAATTTTCTGATTGGGCTTTAATGGAAATATCATCTTCATTAGTATTTTCTAATTTGTATTCTTTTCCATTTGTGTTCCTTCGTTGTGGAAACTTCCTGCTAGGGAAATGCTCTTATACAATACTTCTGTAATTGAAAATTTGTAAACCCCATAAGTTCCCCTGCTCCCTTGTCAAGACATAGAAACTATTGGGCTTAATGGTTCACAGACGAACGGAGTAAATCAGCATAGAAACTGAAATTTTCTAGAGCTTTCACTTTCAAATTGCATCTCTGACTTTTAACACCGACTTTTGTTGTTGGATCAATACAATTACATGTGCTGCTCTAAAATTATGACAACTGCAAACTTTTTCTAAAATTTTGTGTAACATAATCCACACAGCTGATTATGAAATCCACGCAAATATAACAGAATAGATGCTGTCGGAAGAATTGCCTTATCGATCAGAAAAAGGTAATTATCTTCTCCATACTTCAGAACTAAAATACAGGTCATCTTTTCCAAGTCTAAAACCTCATGCTTTTCACAAATTGAAGCACATGAACAAACAACTAAAAAAGAAAAGGACGGATTTTTTTTGCAATTGGCCTCTAATTCATAGGAACCATGAAAGGAACAATGTTATACTGAAAATTCAATTTGAGTTACTGAATGGTGTATGATTCTCTTCAACAACAAATTGATTCAAAAGTATGACATTCAGCAAAACCACTCCTACACCCTACACAGAGGGAGAGGAAAAAAGAAAACAGAAGAATCGTGTTTTCAACTATATAAAAAGGGAACCTCCAATGACCATTCTTGTGCTATAACCTACCAGCAGCAGAAACATGACTTGCTAATCTGCCAACGAACAACAGAACTCTAAATGCAACAAAAAACAAAACAAAAGTTGAGAGGAATTCTTAATCTCGTTTCAAGCATAACAATAGCAGGGAGGTTGGTGTTTGGACCAAATTTGATCTCAGTCGAGTTTGACAGAGGAGAAAAGGAAATGGACGAACCAAAACGATGAAAGGAAGCCAACAGTTCCTGCAGCAAGCATGATAGCTAGAACCATGAAAAGCGAGTAGCCCAGGTAAAGAATTGCCAGGAAAGAAGCAAGCAACACCCCAGGAAATAGACATCCAGCCCTTGTGGTTCCCCACGTTGATGGTTCGCCACAGCCTCACTGCTACATAACCACCAGCAGTTCCAAGAACAAGGTAGAAGAACAGCATGCCTGTGATCAAGGTCCCGCGCGAAGCCGGCGACATGAATCCGAACGCGGCGAAGAAGATGGTCACGACACCCATTCCGAGTATCTGCACACCATCTCCCACCAAGACGCACAAGAGCTGCGGCTGCGAAGGCGCCCGGAAGACATCCCCGACTACGAGCTTCCAACCGGAGAGCTCCTCGTTCATCTGCGCCTGCGCTTCCTTGTCGAGCTCCTCGTATCTCGCCAGATCTCGGCGAACCGTCCTCAGGAAGATTACGAACACGATTCCGGCGAGGAAGGTGACGACCATCAAGGAATTGAGGATGGAGAACCAATGGACTCTGGCTCCTTCCATCTTGAGATAGGCATCCCATCTGGACGGCCACTTGATATCACTCTCAACGAAAGCAACCTCATAAGAGAACAAGATGGGCTGGCCTTTCTTCACAGTCATGGCGAGTACGGAGGGATCACAATTTACAGAGTAAGGGAGCTTGTCGTAATAAGCTTTCGCTATCTTGGCTGCTTTTGCGTTATGCTGGTAGCTACAGGGGACTACCTCAAACCCAACAACCATGTACCCAGAAGACACAGAATTGTTAGCATCCCTTTCTGAATCGGTAGTGGTGGGTAGCATCTCGATTGCATCCCCGGTGCCCATAACGCGAGCCACGCTCGGATCTTCATACTTATGAATCAAAACCTTGAACTTCAGGTGATTGAAGACGTAATACTTGCCCTTGAATTTGTATCCCACTGGGTAACCGGTCCATCTGAAGGCGGCACCACCCTTCTTGGCGTACCTTATAGCAGGAAGGTTTTCGAGGATGAGATTTACCTGGTAGAGCTCGTTGATTCTGCGGTTCAAGATCTTCACCTGCTCCGCCTTCAGCGGTCCCGTGCTGCAGAGGAAGATCTCCGTCTCGTTGCGGTTCATCTTGAACCTGTAAGGGGAACTCTCGATCCTGTCGCCCATCAGCAGCTCCCCAAGATTCTCTCTGCTGTCCTTCACCCCATCAACGGGCTTGCAGAAAGGGAGGCTGTAGTAGCCGAAGGGCATCTCTGTCTCCACAGAGGTGAGCGAATTCACCTTGACCCATAGCAGATCGCCGGTCAAGTACTTTTGAGGATAACTCCCAGGAAGATAGAAACTCTCCCCAGACCAACCTATCAAGCAGAGACACAAAACCCATATCCCAAACTTGGGAGAAACGGAACCCATATCTCTCTCTCTCTCTCTCTCGACAAGAATCAATTGGACCAGGTGAAGAAGAAACAGTGCCCTACAGATCTGAAGGGCAACACATCTCCGTGAAACTAAAGCATGAGAGAGAGAGAGAGAGAGAGAGAGGAATTCGCAACGGAGAAAGAAAGAAACGAGGGGTGAGGGTGGGAGGGATGGCCTTTGTGAGTCTCCCATGTTGACGTCGTGGGAAAGAAATTTTCAACTTCCACAATTTATTATTTTTCCAAGCGTGGAAATAGCGAAGTCTCCCAAGAACCAAAAATTTACCGAGTTTGGCTTTGGTCTCTCACTAGTCACCGACATGGTAAGAAAGAAACTAGTCCGGCAGCTCTAGTAAGTAGTTAGTAACGGCCCCATTTCACCGTTTGGACAAAGCAATGTTTGGTCTAGCAGGAGCAGTTAGTGCACGTCACCTTGTGTTGAGACGTTGCAAGTTCGAACCCCAAATGGTATGGTTGTATAACTGGTAGGGTCTGCCTAACGTCAACTTTCTTTGTCAAAAAAAAAAATTTTATTGTCAGAAATGCAACAGTAAGTACGGCAGGCAGAGTCAAGGTGATTCGGTCTTTGATTTTGATAGTGGTTTTTATATAAATACTAAAAAAATCAATTTATTAAGTGAGTCGATTTTTTAATAAAAAAAATCTCAGCAAATCAATCAGATGACACATGTCATTAAAAGCAGAAATGTTTCTAAATTTTAACTCCCTTAAAAGATATTAAAATAATAAATTGAAGTGAACTTAATCAGCCTCTTTTGCATCGATTATTGGGCAAATTCAAAT